>NC_085096.1:5909216-6081716 GCF_963422355.1 Corticium candelabrum | reverse complement strand
CAACAGATCAGCACTAGCTTATAGTGGTACGTATATATTGTAGACTAGCATACTGATTGGGGATCCAAACTGATAATCTTCCACAACAACAAATCTTTCTGTTGATTTACAGTATGCCATGTAGTTAACAAAAGCAAACATTCTGTAAAATGAGACACACAAGAAGTTGAAACTTATGATCCGCATTCTCTGGTTGTATTGCACATGCGAATTACAACAATAATGGCATAATGGTGAAATCTGTGTGGCCTGACGTGTACCTGTCAATCTCTGGGCATGAAACCTCGGGACTTGGATGCCCAAATTCCCTGGATTTAGCATACATTCCCGGGACACCATGTAACAACTGCCACGACCTATATGTAGTGTCTTCTATAGTGTTTCAGTTTCCCTTGGTCTCTACTTGTTCCTGCCAGCTTCCATTACGCAAGTGCAGAAGGCACGGTCTCGCGGTTCTCACTGATATTGGCGCTTACTGTAACTGCATGTACTGTAGAAAACCGAATCCAGTAGGCCACAGGACAGAAAATAACTCGAAAGATCACTAGAATCAGGACGGAACGTGTGTATGACTTCAACTCTCTCGGTTGTATTTGTCTGACTCTGTTCAAGGAAATCCAGGGACATTTTGTGTACACCGAGTCAAATTTCAGGACAATCCAGGAATCCCGGGAGGGTTGGCAGCTATGCTGTCATTCAGATAAGGGTGGGTGCCACACTCTCATGCCATCCAATCACTGAGGAGTATTTGCACTTGATCATACATGGCAACCAGAGACAATGAACGAACCGTCCATCAGATTTGTGAAAAGTTTATGAAAGGGATTTTTACCAGCACAGTATAATTCATGTTTTCAATTGCCAGGTTTTGTTGGAAATAAGCAACAGAACTTGTCTGTTTGCAATTGCTAAAGGAATATTATATTAATTGCTTTTGTGGCGTGTGATATTTATACATGTACAGAACCCAATCATGAGTGACACTTTATGTTTTGTGTGTGATAACTCTTGTTACTGTACTTTGACAACTACAGGCTATTTATGGCTTTGCGGTCACATGAACCACAGTTGCTTTGTACAATTAGTTTAGATAGATTTACAAGCAGCATGATTAAAAGGAAAATAACATTCAAATTTGTAATTCTTATCGGCAATGCTATTGTTTGTTTTTCAGACTACATAGCTGTGGAGGCAAGGGTGTAATTAGACATAGCTTGAAATCAGAATTACCAGTTTCTGCTTATATATATTAGTGAAGAGATGTTAGAAGTTCCTCAAACTAAAAGTTCTGCACACTGGTGGGTACTAGCTGCATGTAACAGTAATGACCATGTCACCTTTCAGAAATTGCTGTGCAAAACTTCGCTAACATTGTGTGCTGCTGTGATGCAGAGTAAGATGTTGATTTTGTGCTTGACAGCTTTACAAGTGTTGGGCTGTTGCCTGTTGTTTATTGGCAGTCCTTCTGAAGCAGAAGTGATGCTAACGGAATCGTTGACCATTTTGAGGACTTTTGACGACAAACCAATCATTGCTCTTAGTAAGTGTGTGCTTCGTTTTGTTTTGTTTTATCAATTTTAATTTGTACATTATCAAAATAGACACAATACTGTAAAGTTGCATTACTTGATTTGTACAAATTTGTTTTTCTTTGTTTCTATGTTGATTGGACTGTCTGTCTATTCTACAATAAACTGCATGGAACATTTCCAAGTTTTGTAGATTTGTTCTGTAAAGATGCAGGTCTAGTCATGTCAACTTTCTGTGCTTTTAGTTTGTGCATTACAGATATTCTTTGAGCCTTACACAAGATCATATATAGTTTAAGCACATTAGAGAGGAGAGCAATGAAATGACTATGTTTAGGTAAATTTTTGTTTAGTTTCAGGAATCAACTACATCAGGCACGTTCACTCTTAATTAGATATGATTTAGCCACATTAAACTTAGTTCATGGGGTATGTAAATATTGCTATAGAATGATATTGGATTGTTGATGCTGTAGTTATAATGTCAGTAGAAAAAAAGAGCTATTTTCATTCACACTGTTTATGCAAACAATAATTGTTGAGATATCAGTTTGTGAATAGGACAGTCAAGATAGACAAGTCAACAAATGATGTCTTGACAAATTCATTGCGAAAATAACATTTGAATGATGAAGATAAGAAACTTAATTGTGGTAATTTTAGTTAATGTGTGGGTGCTGTTGTGTTTACTTTGACACTTATTGTGTTTGCAAGTTTCATCTTTGTGTTAAGCAATTCAATGTCTTTGCTATTTTGTAGGCCATAATTTTGTGTATTTATATGCATCAGCTCACCTTATAATAGATATTAACTAGACAGCTAGAGTAGTTACAGTAGAACTAGGTTTTATACAGTAGCAGATCTTGTACTACTAAGGTAATATCAGAATAGATCTGGTATAGCAATATAGCCAACAAATTTATGTGAAACAGCATGCCAAATGTACATGTGTTGCAACTGTTAATTGTGAAAGTTGTAGATGATAAGCTAGCATTGTTAGAGGTTCTAGTGTTTTAGTATGTTGGGTGGGTGGCAGGTGAAGATGATGGGAGGGTATTTGCACAGTGTAAACAGACAACTAGAAGAGATGATATGACTATATAATTGTTATGTTGCTGTGTCTCTAATTTAGCCTTGCATTGTTTGGGACGATCTGTAAAGGAACAAGGAAAGTATGAAGATGCGATTGAGAGGTTAAAAGAGGGACTGGAAATTTATCAAAGTCTGGAGTGTGATCATGAACTTGATTTTGCAAGAGGTGATCAGTAGAACATATTTATTTCTGTCATATAAGTTTTATTTATTTATTTAATTAATTGAGAGTCAAGCAATGCACGTACTAGTGAATGGTTTGTAAAGGTCACATGAGTCATGTGAGTAGCATGTTGAAATGGCATTTTAGTGTGTTGGGTTAAGTAATGGACTCTGCAGTATTAGGTAACTAATACGTGATAGGTAGATTGTCGTTGGTAGATCAATGTGGCATGTTAGACATGAGGCTTTAGAAGACCTTTACAGATAACTGACAGACACTTGCTGATATGGGCAAGTATGTTTGTAGTATTTGTAGTACATGTTGGATGATCCTTTGAGAACAGTCTTTGACTCACATGGTTGTGTAGCTCCATGAACTGATAAAATTGTGTGCAACTTGTCACAACGGCATGGCACCCTATGTAAAATCGTCATGCGTCCATGTGAGTTCCTCATGCAATTTGCATGAAACAACCACTTCCACATGAGATTATCCTGATTTTCATGCGGTACAGGCTAGTCCGCATGATCTTTGCATCAAACGTAAGTCCGTTCGAGTTCTGCATGAGTATTTGAGCTCCACATGAGTAATTCAGCTCTGCGTGAGCATTTTGCATGAGTATAGTTGAATTTAACGTACGCTAGATGACTGATGGTAAGGACTAGATATTCCTCTGACTTGCCTTTTTTTCCAAGTGCTATGTACACTCATCAATGTCCCATGTAGAGACCTTTTGGACATGTTCAATTTCAGTTGGTCGCCCATGCTATCCATCTCGCCAATGTAGGCGCATAGCAGACTAAGTCAAAGAAATCTTCAACTTTGCATGTGTTATGAGGAATTCAGTCGGTGTTAATAAGACTCTTTTTAACGCGTTAAAAGAGTCTTTTTACAAAGTAGCTGTCAAAATGACTCTTTTAACACTGTCTCAATTCCTCATAGGATGTTATGAAGAATTCGGTCAGTGTTAAAATGACTCTTTTAACACGTGTTTTGTTAAAACACTATTTTTAACGTGTTAATTAAAATGAGTCTACATGTTTAACAGACTCTTTTAACACTGACTGAGTTCTTCATAGCTTGTGTTAAATAAAGTATCGGTGTTAAATTCAGTCTGTTGTTAAAAGAACAATGCAGAATAATTTCATTGATCACTTGATTAGGTGTAAACTTTCTTAATTAACACACGTTCCATTAGCTCAGACTGTTTTCTTCATTGTACACTGTTAAATTTGGTCAAATAGTGCGCGTTAGACGTTAGACAAAATGGCACCTTCTTTCAACATTGTACACGTTACTTAGTGTAATTTAACTAACCTTACTCCATGATAAATTTTTTATTATATTTAGTCCGTGCTAGAGAACGCTATACTATAAATCTTTCTTGCACATTTGTTGCACAGTTTGAATTCGTCTCTAGTTAGTTCGTCTCTAGATAGTGCAAGTCCGGTTGACACGCGCACATCTACACAGCAATCTGAAATATCGTCTGGAGCTTCCTTGAACTTGTCGCAGTAACCAACGCGAAGCAGGAGCGTACTATGCTGATGTGACTGTCTATTGAAGACGCTAAAACAGGTCATGCATGTTACCCTACGAAGCAATGAGAGCGGATGTCGTTTGCAGTTCAACGAAGAAGTGGCCATTTTGCCTAACATCTAACGCACGCTATCTGACTGAATTTAACAGTGTACATTGTTAAAAACAGTCGGGGCGAATGGTATGCATGTTAAAAAGTCTAGACCTAACTAAGTGATTGAGGACACTATTATACATTGTTCTTTTAACGCAAGGCTGAATTTGAAACGGATACTTTATTTAACACCCAGACTGAATTTAACAGGACACATACTCTGCAGAATAGACGAGGGAATTCTATATCTGTAGGCATGACTGCCTGTCGGGAACCAGATGTCAGTGTTCTTACCATCGCTATGGAGTGAAAAATGCTGAATTGTAAGGTAATCTACGTGTGCAAGTTTCTGCTCATGATCTTGCGCAGCTGCACGATGCACGACACCAGAGAGCTCGCCTATAACGGAACGACACCCTAGATCGTTTGCATGAAACACTAACCCTAGAGTACTACTTTCTTTCAGACAGCTTTCTGTGACGACTTTGAGAAAAGCTGCAGAGGGTGTGCTGTCGTAGGTGGATCTTGCTGTACATTCCGACACGTACGACGAAAGAGGAAGTCACAAGGTCATTGAGATGCTAAGAACAGGAAACACTTGCATCGGACTCATGCGAAACTCCTACGATTGATGTATACGTCGATCATGCAGATGCTCATGCGATCAAAGATAGTGCCATTCCACATGCAACTTCCTAGGCGATTCCTCGTGCGATTCTCATGCGTTTCCTCATGCGATTCATCATGTGATATTCCTCATGCAACTCGTCATGCGATTTTCTGAACTCTGTCAATGAATGTTTGCTCATGCGACCGCCTACCAATCTTAAGAGATACTCATGAGACGCTCATGAGAAGATTTACGTAGGACTGTTAGATGACATCATTGTCTCAAAATTTTCTGTATCAGTATTTTCATATGTTTCTTGTTGCATTTAATTAGTCATCTGTTCCTGTTTTATTCATATCAATTTTGAATTAAGAATTTATGTTTGTTTTGCAGTTGTTTGTGACATTGCAGAATGTCTTTTGCATCAGTTTCAAAGTACACAGGCAGAAGACCAGTTAAGACAAGTTACTGCTGTTATACTTATCAAGGTTGACAACCCTATCAAGGCCTTATGTGAGTCTGTTTTGTGAAATGTTGTTTTGTTGTATCTAATAATTGTTTTGTATGAGTAGATTATGCATTGCTGGCTTTTGCAGTGAAGCTAAATGAAGGAAACGAAAAAGAAGTGACAGATCTGCTGGAGCAGTCTATTAAATGGGCTGATGGCATCAAAATGCAGACAAGCAAGGCAAGAGGTAAATATAATTAGTAAAGTTACAAGAGGTAAGGTGTTTTACTTCTAGTTTTTAGAATTTCTTACAGAGATGAAACTAACATTGTGTACAAGAATGTTGATTCTTCAATTATGTCTTCTCAATTAATTAAGGCACTTTCCTATTATTTGCGGCTGACCATGTGTTTTCTATCTGTACTTGACTTCTTATGTTGAATTCACTTGACAGTTGAATAGTAGTAGGTTTTCAATCAATAAAATAAAACAAGTTTCTAATAACTCGTTTACATAACCATAACAACTGTACCTGAAAACAGAAAGCTTATGAATTGGTCTGTTTTGCAGAGTTAACCTGATGGATTGGATGAAACACTTTTGCAATAGAGAGTAGATTCTTCAGTTTTTATTTGATGTTAATGTTCTTGAATTTAACATACTGAAATATTGTTTATATATAGTGATATATACACAGTTTATTTTAATGTAGAGTCTGTTGACAAAATATAGAAGTGTTGTGTCTGCTGTCTGTGGTTCGATTACTAAGGAGATCTCATTTTCACGTCTGGTGGTTACACTCACAGACTTAATTAACTTAAGACAACTAAAGTTTCCATCCAAACGGAATAGGAAATGTCAGAAACAGTTAGGCCGTATGACGTATTCTGAAATATGGATGTGTTTTTCTTGCATAGCTGCGAGTGACTTATGTAACTAAATTTGTTGATTTTGTAACTTACTTGCTGCAGTTGTGATAACTACTATGAGATTGACATAGTCAAACATATGGTGATAGGATAACTGGTTATTAAATGCCCCTAGCACTTTCTTTTTGTTGGCTGCACGCATGCCCTCCAAATAGGCTATGAAGTAATGAGCTCCAGTCCTGTGACTTGCAGTGTCTGTAAATGATTATTTGTAACAATGTTGTTAAATTAAATGATGGTGATGATGATGGTGGTGGTGGCGGTGATGATGGTGGTGGTGGTCGCAGAGGTGGGGCAGTGGTGGTGGTGTGATGATGATGATCATCATGATATAGACTTTGAGATAATTATTGAATTTCTCAGAGTATTTGAGGGTTTGACGTACTTTGATTTGGTTGTTGTCTTGTGTAGTGCTGAGTGAGTTGGGACAAGTATACATGCTTCAAAAACACTACAGTCAGGCTGAGAAAATACTCAATGATGCAATGACTCTTGACAAACAAGATCCAATGAATTTGGTGCACCAAACTGCTTTAAGTGAGAGACAGTAAACAAGGGATTTGTTTTTTAATAATTCTGGTTATTTTGTTTGCTCAGTTCATTGCCGTATTGCTGAGTGCTTTGCAGCAGAAAGCAAAGACAATGAAGCCATGCAATTTTTTTGTCTGTCAGGAGATACTTCAAATTTAGCAGTTAATCACCCTTTAAGAGGCAGAAGTAAGCCAATCTATGATGGTCTTTTATATTGATCTGTATGATATATTGAGGCATGCAGTCAGTTGGCTTTACTTGGAAGAGTGTGTAATAGAATAATTTGATTCTCTGTGGCACTGTATGTTTACGTTGTATCATGTCGTTTGTGTATTTTTTTGTAAGATTCTGACTTGTCTGTAATACATTATGCCATTATTCATTATTTTTATTAGAAGATACGTGGTGAAGCTAGTTACATTTAAAGCAAGAGTAGTATTAGTCCTATGCTGAGTTTACCGGCTCCTTTTGGTGACCCACCGGCTTGCGAGGAAGTACCTCAATTTGCTTCAGAATATGGGCCGCTCCACTCGTGGAGGTTTCAAGGGGTCTCTTCATTAAAAGAGACCTTCAAGGCTGGTTGGAACTGTATCCCCTTACATAGCCATCTTTATTGTGATGGTGCACATTGTGGCGCAAGGCTGAAAAAAATTATGGCCCAACGCTAAACATTGTAGCCCAGACAAAGGAATGGTAATTGATTATTATATTACCAATGGAAGTTTTAGGAATTTACAATGGGGTGCAACAGATGACATGGTGTGGCTTAAGTAAGCTAAAATCATAAACAAAAGTAATTATTGCCAGATTGGTATCTGGATACCATTGCTGTTGTCCTGTCAACTCATTGTTATATGTTTCATGGCACAGCAATAATTAAAGCACTGTGAAAGTTCTGTATACTAATGAATTTATACTAAAATTAGTCATTAGCAAGGGGTTCACAACCAGCATTTTGTGTGGCTACTTTGTAGCAGAAATGTACATACACAGCTGTATAGTTTATAGAGATATCTTTATGAATGTGCAAAGCAGTAAAGCATTACAGCGCTCCTGTCCCAGTGTAGTTTTCAGCTCTGTCTTGACTAACTTGATTGCTTTTTTCTTCCTCCACCTAGGTTGTTGTAATAGGAATTACTAACTACTTTATAACAGTCTTTTTCTCTTTTTCTTTAAAACCAGTAGACTAGAAAGGCGTTTAAGTAGATTTTCTGTAACAACCTCAATTACTCTATCTTCTTGTCTAAGTTTTTACTTGAAAAAATTATCTTTAGATAGAATGTCTTCCCTGAATGCATTGTTTATGAGCTAAGTTTCATTCTCCTACCGCCAAGGGTTTGTTGTAACAGCTTCGTCTTCTGGGCCATACACTTGAGCAGAGCTCTGGGGCTTGAGTATGGGGCAAAAACTCAAGTAACATACTCTAGGAGCATGCATGTCTTTACATGTGTGCAAATGATTTTTATTGTTCTAAACTAAACTATTTTTTTTCAGCTAGATAACTTTAAACACTGAACAAATTGTTCAACGACCAGTAAGTGTAGGAACTAAAAGCAATGGTGGTCCCAAATGGGGTCTTGTGCCCAGTGTGCTGCCTTCTGCATGAATTCACCGCTGGTTATCAGTTTGACAACAAAGTTTCAGACAGTTGTGAGGAAAGACAATTATAGAGTGAGACAATTAGAAAGACAATTGCTGGAGTGAGTTGGCATTTAGTTGATGGTGTAATCTCGACACAATTTACAACACATCACAGTTCTGTGTCTATGTATGTTGCCTTCCATGCTCGTGAACAGCCAAGGTCTTTCATTCTTCCATTTCTCATTAAAGCCATATTTGTGGTCGCAAGTTGTTGTTTCTTCTAGCTGTTTCTCCAATGTCTTGCTAAACTTGGCTTGAGTGTGTCTCTCATTTTCAGAGCTGGAATCTGAATTTCACATGGCAGTCTGCGGTGTGGTTCATCAATGGAGAGCTGGATACCAGTTTCTAGCAAATTTGTGCAGAAACACCAACATACGTACCCTAAATATGCTAGTAGAGATTTGGTGCTTTTTTCCTGCTTTGCCGACTGTCACTGCTTTTTTACTCATTAGCATAATATGCATTCTGAACACATTCATATGAATTGCTTTGTTTGTGCTGGTCACACATCTCTACCTTATTAGCCCTCAAAGCTCCAAGATATCACATCTGCACAAAGGTAACGTGCACCAGTTTAGTATCATGAAACTGACTCTCGAGAATACACAGTCACTGGCTTGCTGTGCAGTCTTTATATTATGGACTCTTGTTGTGAAGATGCCCAGATATATTCAACCATGGCACTGGAGGATCCACATCAAAGCAGGGCATGGGAAGGGAAGTTGCGCACCTTGCTCAAGTAATCTAGCTGGTTCACTGATGGATTCTGTTTGCAGAAGAATGTGAAAAGAGTATATGCATGCTATTTCAGCACCTTTGTTGTCAAGCTAATTTATTGACCAAGTGTTGCCAAGCACAGTTAATAACATACACACTCATTCAATGAAGCTTTTTATCTGTGTACCATCAAGAGTTTCAAGTCCGTGGAAGGATTGGCACACGCTTGCTCTAGGAGACTTGTTCTTTTTTTTATATATATAGCACAGGTGTATTGAACTTGATCCATGGCTGGTCCAATTGAGGGATAATACCCCACTTTTTAATTACTATTTCTATTTTTGTTTTGTTTTTTGGCTTTTTCTGTGGTTGAACTCTTGCCTTCAGTGCTTCGGTATGGTACACTAACAATTGCAACATGTAGTGTAAATGTATCTAGATAAATATAGATTGCATGACGTATAGAGACCGGCACATACGGGTAACCGGCGAATGACTGGGTACTCTTTGGATTAGCAGCTAGTCCATATGCTATGAAATCTTGTGTTGAGCAATATAATGTGTCTAATCTGCTACGTAAACACGACTCGGTCTCCCCTCAGCAGACAACATGACAGCACTGCCGAGTCTTGTTGAAATGACGACTGTAACCTTTCCTCATTTGTGTGCTGTTAGAATGAAATCGTTTTATTAATCACATCTCAGGCACCGGATGGTAGCATATCTGAGATGATGAGATTGCATAAAGATTACTATAAGGATACCGACTATTGACTCATGTAATTGAAATTGTAAAAGTGCACATGTGGAAACATACAGAGAGACCACCTACCTGAATTTGTAGCAAATTGGAAAGTGGTTCAGAAGTCTCATTTTGTATACAGTATGTACTTGCTAATGTGTTCATACTAAAACGAACACTTAGACTTTCGAATAGTTGCCATAGAAATGATCGATTCCATTGTTGGGATGTTGAGCTTCTTTGTTAATTAAAGGTTGCACTTTCAGAGTATTTTTAGTGTGTTGGGTTGTCTCTCTCTTTCTCTCTTCTTTCCTTTCATTCCTTTAGTGGGACATGAACAAAAAGTCACAACTCTTGTACCTTAGACCAGAATGCACTACCTATTTCCCCATCATGACATTACTGCCGAGGCTTGCACAAATCCAGCTATAAATCTTGTTTCATTTCTTTGCTATCAGAATGAAATCATATGTGCTTAGTCAGGTCTCAGGGCAGGATGGAGCCATTGCCGAAGACGATTGCTGCCCTATATAGCTAGCTATAACATTACCAGAAGAATAATGATCATCGACTTGTGTGACGAGAATAGTGTAAACACTTAGAGAGACCACTTACTCAAACTTTATAATTTGGTATGAATTTGGAAAAGTGTTCTGAACTTGTGTTTTATAGTACTCTTGTAGCAGTGTACTTTGTAGTTAGTTGTTCAGTCTGCTGTGCTTAGAAAATATTTACAGGAAAATTGTGGTCATTTTGTGTGTCTTTAACTGAATACAAAATTTTAGGTTTGTTCGGCTTGGGTAAAATCCTTGTTCAGCAGAACAAATGGAACGAAGGGCAAACTATTCTGAGGGAAAGTGTGAGTATTTTGAGGCAATTGTCACCTTTTCATCCATCTACAATAGCAGGTTGTGTGGATATGTGAATATATGCAAATTGTGGGAATTATCTGAACTAACAGCACTATCTTATTGTGTATGCCATAGCCATTCTTGAACTTAGCGACTGTTTAAGAAAGATGAACAAGCATAAAGAAGCTGCGTACCTTTTGACACAACCAAATGAAGTCTCTTTGTATCAAGAAGGTATGCAATCATAATGTTCCTTGATTTATAATGATGCATTATTAATTATTCTTATCTGACCTGTCAACTGTTTTGTAGCGATTTACACTTATAAAATGTAGAAGTAATTTACGTAAAGGCTTCAAGTCGGTTGGTATTAATATGAAACTGGTAATTTTATTTAATTTAAAAAGGACTATAGCCATTATTCACTGCATTATTATAGTTCCAAATTGTAGCAGTTACCATATGAAATTTATTGTATTCCTGTGTGCCAGTGTAATACATTGCATTCCAGAAGTAGAGGTCACTGTCGACTTAGAGTGTGTTGTGTGTATAAGCATGGGGTTCTGATGATGTTGTTCGTAGGTGTGCAGATGTGCAGCGACAGCTTACTGTAATTTGTTTGTTTGCTGTGGAGATTGCATATGTAGGAGATTGGATATGGGAAATTAGTTGACCACTACATTTTGGCATTACATGGAGAAGGAGTCAACGTTTTGTACTATAGGAGTCTGTAAGTGTGTGAGTTTATTGATATCTTCGTATTGTCACTTGTGGTATTGCCACAAGTGCAAGCACAAATAGACGATCCCACCTGTTTCAAGAGGTATTGTTGATGCTGATTTGGGATCCTGAATGTAGAGTTGTTTTCTTTATGGTCTTGACAAACAGATGACATAGAATGGGAGAATTATGGGTTACAGATGATCAAAATACTAAGATACTGTCTGTTGAGTATCTCACTGACTCCTTGTATGATTTATGTCAGTAGTGTTGCTTGTTGCTGCACAGTAATAGTAAATTCTTTAAGCTGTGTAATGTTGATACGATTAGTAGTACTATATATACTTCAACTTGTGTACAATAAACGTTATGATGCTTGAACAACTACATATAATTTTGATTTCTTGCTTTGTGATTATTGTACAATATGCTCATTGTTTTTAAAATGAGCTTTGTGTTGAAGAATCATGATGTCTCTAGATATTGGCATGACAAGTCAAGTTGATGATTTACAAAAAGAAATCACTAAGCTCCAACAAAGGAATGAAGCCAACCAGCAGCTCTTGTTAGTTAAAGAGAATGTTATGCATAGGATTATTGTGGAGCGTGAAGAAACGGAGAAACAGCATCAACTGCAGTTAGCACAGATGAGAACTGAAATAGATCAAATGAGTGCAACGTTAGAAGATCAGATGAGGCAGCTGCAACAGCAGGGAGAAGAATTAGAAGAGCTAAAGGCTTCACTGGAAGAAGAGAGAAAGCTGATCAATCCTTTGAGGCAGGAGGTGCAAGACAATTACATAACTATTCAACGCTTGACCACAAACTTAGAGCGAAGTGAAAGAGCAAGGGAGCAGCTACAACAATTTCAACGCCAATATGATCATGTTTTACAGATCAGTGATGATGATTTGATTATGATAGGAACAAGCTTAGGAAAAGGAGCATATGGAGGTCACAATGATAAGATCATTAATTGCTTGTTTGTGCGTGCGTGTGCACGTGTATGTGCGCGTGTGTGGGGTGTGTTTGTGGTGTCTGTAGCACCTTCATTTGAGAGTTGCATTTGAAGAGTGGAAACATCGGAGACCCTAAGGTCACAAGTTCGAATTTGGGATGAGCACAGGCGTAATTTCCTTGGGTAAGGATCTCACACTCACACACAATTCCCTCTCTCGACTGAGGAGTAGAAATGAGTACCTGGTTTTTGACTGGGGACCGTATCAGCCACCAACTGTGACTTGACGATCAGCCCCTGATCTTACAGCTGAGACTTTGGATGCCCACATCTCAGTTGGCGTCAAAATCCGTTGCTCCTGCGAGTACCTAGCTGGACTGCAGGAGATGCTAGCGCTGCCCCTAGCTTTCCTGAGTAGCATACAGGACCCAGCTGATGGTAATATTCATGCTCTTGACATTTACTGTTTTACCGTTTTTGGAGTGTGTGTGTGTGTGTGTGTGTGTGTGTGTGTGTGTGTGTGTGTGTGTGTGTGTGTGTGTGTGTGTGTGTGTGTGTGTGTGTGTGTGTGTGTGTGTGTGTGTGTGTGTGTGTGTGTGTGTGTGTGTGTGTGTGTGTGGTCGATAGCTCAGTTGGGTAGAGAGTTATCTTATGGAGTGTTTACATCCGGAACCTTGAAGGGTTGCAAGTTCAAGTCACAGTGATGACGAGTTATGGCATAATTTCCTTAAGCAAGAAACTAACACACATTTACTTCTCTTGACTCAGGAGTATAATGAGCACCTGGTCATTGACTGAGGTCCTAAGCAGCCATCGGCTGTGACGTGACATCAGCCATTGGGGTCCTGGTGAGACTTTGGGTGCTCACACCACAGTTGGATTTACAAGTCGGTGCTCCTGCGAATGCCTGGCCCGGCTCCAGGAGTTTGCTAGCATAGGGCCAGAGTTTCATGAGTAGCGCACAGGGCCCAGCTTAACAGCTGGGGCTCGACCTCTGAGAGGCAGCTTTTTTAGGTTTAGGTGTGTGTGTGTGTGTGTGTGCGTGCGTGCGTGCGTACGTACGTGTCTATATACTTTTTTATTAATAGAAGTTGGTGTTGGCATGTGGAGGGGTGTATCAGTTGCTGTCAAAACATTTTATGATTTTCTTCGAGCTGATGAGTTGAACGCTTCATTTATTCATCGAGAAGTGTCCGTGTCTAGTCGTGTTCATCACCCTAATGTCTTATCTATTTGTGGAGCTATCATTGAGAATGAAGTTCCTCTTCGTATTGTCATGGAGCTGTTAGAAGGTTCACTGAGAGATGTGATCAAGGCCTCACGAAGAAGTAGAAGCTATTTATGTATGAGGGAGCAAGTGGATATAGCTGTGGGATGTCTGTGTGGTGTGATGTATCTTCATCAGCTGCAGCCTCCTCTTTTGCACGGAGACATTCGTTCTACTAACATCTTGGTTAGTAAGACCATGGAAGCCAAAATTGGTGACTTGGGTTCGACTCGTTTTGCCAGCGACAAGCTTTCTGTTGGTCCTCTCAGTCTAGAATACATTGCACCAGAGCGAATGATGAAGAGTCTTGATGGTCAGGCTAGATCCAACACAACACAAGCCGACGTGTACAGCTTGGGTGTCACATTCGTTGAGTTGTTCACAGGTGAAGATGCAAAGAGAGTTGTGCGTGACTCTCAGTTTTTGGCTGTTGCTGACATTCAGCTTCAAGACGTTTGCTATACTATGGCTGCTGATAATCCACATGATCGTATTTCCGCTACAGAAACGCTCAGACGCGTGAACGCTTTGAAGCAGAATGATGGGTACACATCATGTCCTCCCAAAAGGATGGTGAAAGGCAAGGAATTCACTGAAGACGAAGTGACGCTTGTGGACATGCCGTGGATATGACTTTGAAACACTGACTTTTGATGAGTTTCTTTGACTCTGGTTTGTTTCAGTTTTGTTGAAATTTACCGATTTTGGCAGAAATATTCGATAAGAAAGAATGATGCATGTTTGCAATGTATTATGTGATATGAGTTGACAATTCGTAATGTTGTTAATGTATTTTAAAGTTTTATTTTTATCTTTCCATGCTTTTTTTACTTTTTTTTTGTTTCATATACGTATATTAGATACTTGTATTTGCTGCACGTAGCTTTCATCAATGATAACCAAACTTGTTTCACAGTCAATCCATAAAAGTGTATAATCTGATGTTGATACTGTTAAATTTAGATATTAAGTTTATTGTAATATTTTAAATTATGTGTAGTCATAAAGTACGCGCTTTATGCAAATACAAATACAAATACCTTGATCTTCAAAGACTACAGTTGTATGAGCGACTGTATACAGCTAATTGTTGTAGCAAACTTGACCAAGTTCTTCTTGTATAGGGTCAATCTCGCATGTCAGATGTGAAAAATTGGAAATTTGCTTTTTTAACGTTTAAAAGTGAACTACCTATGATTTGTTATTCCTTGGGTACCATCTGTTTGTAGGTGCGAATGGGTGCATGAGCCGGTCTTGATTCAAACTGCCCTGATACTTTTTCACCATTTCAGACTAAAGTAAAGTCTTTCACATGTTGATTTCCTTCGATTGTCAATGCCACTTACAACGATTGAAGAAAATCTGGTAAGACACTTTGACTGCCAACGATTGAAGAAAATCTGGTAAGACACTTTGACTGCCAACGATTGAAGAAAATCTGGTAAGACACTTTGACTGCGAAACTTTTAAGAGATGTAACAATTTGCGGCCATTTAGAGTTTGTCTCTAGTTAGAGATTTTTTTCAATGACCTGATGATTCGTGTATCGAATCTCTTCAGTGTCTACCTCAGCTAGTACGTGCTGCAGCACAATGACCACCTGTAGGTAAGACTGTACGTATACGTTGGAACAGCGAAGTGGTGGGAACGTTGCCCGTATAACTACTCTAGTAGATTCATCCCTAGCTATATCTGGCCACGGGTTATATAAAGATGTTTCATTTCTTGAGCGAGCAACGTCTCTTATCGACAAGTATATTGCAGTCAACAAACAAAAATATTGCGTATTGCTCGATTCTAGTGGTATGGTGACTGCGTTAGAACTCTCACTGTCTAATTATACTAGAGGGCTCAAATAGAGCAACACGTTAACGCCCAAAACGAAACAGTTTTTCTAGTTATACCACAACTACATACCGGAAAATAAACAACAACCTATTCTCAGTACAGGTCAACCAGCATTGCCCGGTTCCGGACAATATACTATAGAATCCAGCCACATGCGGTCGTCAGGGAACACAATTTTTTGTAATCCTATCTGATAAAGTCTGAAACCGATAATTTCAACGAACAGCAAGGAGAATACCAGGGGCGTAGCGTGACCTCTAGAAAGGAGGGGATAAACTTCACGATAATACGGGGCACGCCCACTTTTATGGACACGTCTACTTTTATTGGCTTCTAATTGACTGCTACAGTAGAATCAGTGGCAGATCAGACTGGAAAAAGGTGGTGTATATACTATATAGAGCTTTGGTCCTTACGCGTATTCTTACAGTCCACAATTTTTACGACCACCCCTACAAATGATGGGTTATAGCCGGTCTAGCCCATGCCACGCTACGCCCTTAGTATACTGTAGAATTCAAATTAAGACAGCTACTACAACGACTTTCATCTTTCCATTTAGAATACGCTTTCACTGGATTTCTAAGACATATTACTAAAGTTTCTAATCGCACAGATCACGGCGAGAGTCTGCATGATCCAACGGAATCACCACTAGCCACTCAACACCGCACACTAACGCCGGTAACAAAGGCATGTCGGAAAAAGTGATGAAACAGCCACTAAGAGTAGTACAAGAAATTGGGGCTGTGGCAAGTAGTATATCTGGCGTCAAAATGATACCACCTGCCTCTCCCTTAATTTCTCATCCTCTTCGGATCTCCGCACCCCCTTTGGGGCTGTTCAGCCCCTCGAGTCTGCAAAAATACGGGGAGTGTCAGGTGGTATCATTTGTGACGCCAGATATACTACTAGACCTCGAGCAACACATTCCGTTGCACCCACCCACGGGTACCCCTATGTTACAAGGGCACAAGAAAATGTTTTGCAATCTCGATTTGGCAACTTTTCCGGGTACAGCCTTACCAATTTTTCCCTCACCATCCAACCGTCTTCTAGGTCTCCTCCTCGCTAGCTCGAAGCCACCCACCATCCGTCCTACCGTCCAAACCACGTCCAACCTATCCACCAACCCACCGGAGAACCACCATCCAACCTACCACACGAGGTTCGGCATCTATCGAGCATTCCAATTGTTAGTTCCGAGTAAATATGTGAAGAGATCTTTCGCAACCATGTCCTATCACGCTACCAAACCGGCTAGTGGAGGCACCAAAAGCAATCTTGTCCTACGGCGAATTAAGGAAAGCGTCCGGGGTCGACCACGCTACTACGCTACTAGAAGTTGCCAAAACAATTTTGTCTAGTCTATATATATATATATATATATATATATATATATATATATTGCACTGATGACGTTCTAGACTTTTTGTAGAGTGAGGGGTTTGGGTTGGTTTTGGGTTAGATTTTAAAAAGATAATAAAAGTAAAAATATTTATAGTGAGGTGGTAAAACCATTTGCTACCACGTCCGACCACGGTGTGCAGGTTGCCAACAAAAAAAAGTAGACCTAGATATACCGGAGAACAGAACGGTTTCGCTACTATGTCCGATACACTAGTCGAACGCGTACCCGATGCAAAACGGTGTACTATACACAAGGCTACACGAGATGGACAGAACACCACCATCCAGTATACGTTCGCCGATACGGGTCGTCGTGCACAGAAGGGGATCGCCGAGTATCTGGTCGCGAAGAATGCGTACGAGAACACTCTCCTCGCCGACATCTCCAAGGTCGACTATCTCGACGGAAACCGGGGTCCGACCCATCTCCATCCTCTCGTCGAGTTGCCCGTGTTTGTAAACGACCTATACGCGTTCGGATACCTCCGTCTAGAGAATACGGTTGCAAGTCGAGGAAGGATCTCGTGTACGACGGGCGAAGGCGGCTCCGCACAGAACATCGCGTCGAAGATACGACATCTCTTCGAGATCCTCTAGGTCCCACACCACACATCGGGGTGCACCTCCTACACACACTGGCACTCAACAACGAGATGGGCGCCAAAATACAAAGCACCATCCCCAAGATCGAGAGGGATAGGACGGCGGCTGCTTGTAGTACGTGGAAAAAGCGAAACAAGAGCGAACCCTATGGCGTGTTCGTGGCGAAGATCGACGTATCGATGGACGAACTCCAAGACGTCTTGCCCCAGATAAAACGCAGCCTACACAACTTTGGCTATGGATTCTGTAGTATCGAATAAACCCATGATTTCTCTGAAGCTCTTGATCGCAAGGCCTTTGTAGAACATCTATGCAAAACCCACGGGATTTGAGTGGAAAAGGAAGGCAACAACGGATGAACTTCAACAACCCGACCATCTCTGCCAACACCAATTCGGTAGGGGAACACGTATCCACGTGGCTACATAGCTCGATCGATGGATACACGACACGGACAAAGGTGTACAACAAGATCGCTGCCCGATTCAAAGCGGGGGTGGTGCAGAAAAAATTCGGTGAAGCTGTGGGAGTACGTGAACTGTCCCATCTCCCATCTGCGAAAGACGTTCCTCCATCCAGACGTCCAAGAACGAGGATGTACACGTATCGAGGTATCGCTCTACGCGATTCGAGGCAGCAAGTTGGCCAAGACGACAGCCAAGGATGTTGTAGCGGAGGTTCTCAAACTCGTTTCGCCATCAGAGCATCCGGGACTAATCGTGGTGCAGCCTCAGGAACAGCAATGGAGAAACCTAGTCGGACACTTAGACCGTTGTATTCTCGTGGCCATCGACCAAGGGGTGAGAGCTTCGTCGCATTTTACGCACACACGAAGACCAAAAGGGCGCAGGCATCCGCGTGGCACCCTCCAAGACAACCGCGGACGAGGACAAAGCCTGGAAACGTGCGGTACAGTGGGCCCCGGGCAATTTCGGGTTTCGCTTCTGTCACATCTTTCGAGTGAACGTCCTATCCTTCTACAAGAACGACGAAGGTATAGAAAGCATAGAGCGGAGCACCCTTTGATGCTACAGCGAAGCCCTCGACGCGAATAACATTCTGGCCCCGTCCAAGAAAAAGACATGGGTATCTCGAGCCCAACGTGCGGCTACCGGAGACCAAGTACGTGTCTTGGATTTGGCGCGAGAAGAAAGCCACGCGATCGAAGTGGAGAAATCCGTATTCGAGCTATATCCCATCCCGACCGATAGACAGATCTCGACACTGTCAAAAGCCGGACTGGACCCAAGACTCCAGAAACTCGAGGACGCTCTGGTCGCCGCGGAATGGAGGAAAAAGACACAGGAGATACACGAACAGACCATACGAGACCGAGCCAAAGAGAAAAAACACAAACGCCTCGAAGCGAAAGCACTACAGGCCTACGTACCAGCCCGAGTGGAATACCAACACAAGTCCGAGACGATAGACGAGAGGGTACGCACGAAGGTGGACAACTATTACACCAAGGCATCGAGCGTACCCACAACGAGGTACGACATCTTGGGCTACGAGCTGCCGCGGAACCCGCCGACCGTAGGAAACAGCGTACGAGTGCTCCTAGAGAACAAAAGGCAGGTTGCGATCGTAGTATAGGCCACCAACAGCATCCACAAACTCCTACTAGCCCAACAACAATATTTCAAGTCCAAAGGTCGTATCCGTTGGCTCTGCGACCAAAAACTGTTCATTGACGTACTACCAACGGCCACGTTTTTGGCAAACGGCAAAGAGATCGCGTGGAATCCCATCGCCGTGTACAGACCCCGATCCCACTCGGCTCGAGAAGGCACAGCACACGAACCGATTGGAAAAGGAAACAACCCACACCATGGAACGAGAAGAGCCTCCCAAAGCCACAACCAAAGCGGTCGACATATCGGGAGAGTACACATGCACACGAAACCGATTCTGTTCCTACCACCGATAGACAAGTCGGTAAGGTCGCGGGCGAAGAGGTAATCTTGACTACGCACGGAATATTACATTGGAAACGAGGACGACTACGCTTTTTGGCCATATAGCTTCGTTGATGACACAACCGAAGAGTGGCCAGTCTACGTGGAGCGGCTTGAGCATTATCTCGAGGCCAACGGAGTAACGAACGCTGAAAAGCGACGAGTAGTCCTGCTGAGTGTTACAGGTCCCAGGATCGTACAGGGTGCTTCGAAGCTTACTCTCTGTTCGCGTTGACTTTGCGCTCGGAAGTGACTAATGATGCAGCTGTGTTGGTTTACCACACTCAGATGTTAAGTGATATCCCATTAACTGTACATTGTGGAGGTCATATTACAATACAAAGATGTTAGGTAACAGTAGAGAAAGTCGCAGGCTATCAAGACGAAGCAGAACGAAAAGGGGAATCAGAAATATCAAGCAGCTACTTGCGAAACAAGAGCAACTGTGTATTGATGTCATGTAGTGGATCTTGCTAAATGGCTACTTCCTCTATTAGCAGCATTCTTGTTGTAAGACCATACTTACTTAATGAGTTAAGAACCCTAACGGCTCTTGATATGCCAAGGTCTTATCAAACCGTTTGTGTAATACATACGCTGTAGTTACCCTAACTATAGAAAATCCAGGAACCTGCGGTTTCGAACAATATTATGATCGTCACTGTCCGCCCTATTGCGCAGAAGTTATTACAGATTTTCAAAGCGCAAAGCCAACGCGAACAGAGAGTAGTTGCACCGGCCAAACCAGAAGACAAAACAATGAAGGAACTGGTAGATGCACTAGCAGCCCACTATCACCCAAAGCCGTCGAATATTGTGTAGCGATTAACGTTTAATAGCCGTATACGAAGAGGAGAGTCAATTGCGAAGTTTATTGCAGAGCTACAAAGGTTAGCGGAGGAATGTGAGTTTGGGATATTTCTACAGGATATGCTAAGCGACCGCCTGGCAGTAGGCATCGCCAATGACAGAATACAGACAAGGTTGCTGGCGGAAAAGACACTGACCTTTTAAGGCAAGAGAATTAGCTTTGGTACAAGTGGCTACAGAGAGAAACACGGACGCAATAAAAAAAGTGAAACAGGTCAAATAGTAGCAGCAGCTAAGACACCCACAGGGGAGTCAGTGTGCAGAAAAGGCGTCAGATTAACACGACAACAAAACGAATGGGGCCGTTCAGAAATTACTATCGAACAAACGAGGTCATGTACCACAGGACTGTAGCTTTAGAAACACTACGTGTTTCAACTGCGGAAAAGTGGGTCACGTGAAAGCTGCCTGTCCATCCAGGAACAAGAAAGTTACCACAACAAAGCAGCAGAAAATCCACAGAGGAGAAGCTGAAGTTTCTGAACCAGAAGACAAAACAGTAAAGTTATATTCAACATATTTATGTCTGAAGAAACGGAGAGAGAAACCTTCTATACTACTCTGAGGGTGCAGGGGCAAATGTTACGAATGGAAGTGGATACTGGTACATCAGTGAGCCTTATCAGTGAGCAAACCTGGAAGAAGTCATGGACAGAACAAGTAGCATCACTGAAGTCGACAGGAATAAAGTTGAGGACCTATACAGAAGACAAGGTGAAAGTGAAAGGGGAGATACAAGTTAAGGTGGATACTACAGATGGACAACAACTGCCGCTGGTAGTGGTGGAAGGCAAACGAGCCAGCTTACTAGGAAGAGACTGGTTGCGGCAGATGAGGCTGGATTGGCAAACCATTCATGAGATTAGGACACAGCCAAGTGAAGCTGAGGTGGAACAAATGTAGAACAAACATCGAGAAGGTTTTAGCAAAGGAATGAGAATCAAAGAGGTGGAAGTAAAATAAATGTGCATGATATGGTTAAACCACGATTCTTTCGTCCCAGACAATTACCATATGCCCTACGTGAACAAATTAAAGAGGAACTTTTTGTCTGACAAAGGCTGCGATCTTAGAGCCTATTCAATATGCAGATTGGGCGGCGCCTATTGTGCCCGTGATACAGAGCTTGGGTATGGTCCGCATTTGTGGAGACTTACAGGTTAACGGTGAACCAAGTGGCTAAATTAAAAACATATCCAATTCCAAAGATTGAAAACATGTTTGCTCGGTTGAGCGGCGGTCAATCGTTTACAACATTAGATTTAGACAGAGCTTATCAACAACTCAAGTTGGAGCTTACTTCACAGCAAGCATGTGATGATAACACCCACAGAGGATTATATCGCTACAAGAGGCTCCCTTTTGGGGTGGCATCAGCGCCAGGCATCTTTCAGCAAACAATGGAAAATCTTCTTCAAGAGATACCTGGAGTGGTTGTCTACTTGGATGATATCTTCATTACTTGTAGGACACTACATGAACACCTCAACAACTTAGAACATTTCTTGAAACAAGAACAGCATCATCTTCTAAAAGTATTACAGCACAATGGATACCCCGCCAACTTTATTCATTCAACTCTACATCCTTCACATTAATCTTCATCTCTTTCAACTTCTACTCCAGATACCTTCTGTGCATCTATAGTTCTACCCTACATCTCAGGATTGAGCGAGGATATTCGACGAATATGCAAAGGATATAATATTCGGGTATCATTTAAGTCAGGGAGGAATCTTCGGAATATGTTATGCAAAGTTAAACATCTCATACCTAAATAACATCAATCACATCTCATTTATCAAATACCATGTGCCTGTGGAAAGACATATATTGATGAGACAAAAGGGTGATTAGCAACAAGACTAAAGAAACATAAGGAGCTTTGCAGAAAAATGGAAAATCAGCAGTCGCCGAACACAGATGGTCGAATCAAACATGTAATATGGATTGGGATGGTACACGTATTCTAGCGCATGCATCTACTACATTACAACTTAGGATGAAAGAGGCATTACACATTCAACAAAACCAATAACATCTACTTATCAATAGGGACGAGAGAATGGAACTATCAAAATGTTGGGCAAGTCTCATGAAGACTACAACAACATATCCCTAGTCCAAGTTTCATCATAATTGTACATCTTTGTGTAGATAGTTCTGGTCAACTATTGGTTACTTGTATTTATGACATCACAACTACTCCATTGTATTTCCTAGTATTTGAATATTTGCCCTGAAGATGGCTGTCGTACAACAGCCGAAACGTCGGCAGCACCTTGCTCTTTAAATATACGTTGGAATCAGAGAACTGTGCTGAAATTTGATCATGTCAACGGAGAGCCTCTCCCTGAAACTCGAAACATGTTCTGGAAAAGTTGCAGGAGGAGGGGCTTCGATTGAACAAGAACAAATGCTAGTTCATGCAGAAAAGGTCAAATATCCGGGGCATGTAATTAATGCCTCAGAGTTGCATCCAGATAACAAGAGAGTTAAGACCATTACAAAGACACAAAGACCAAGAAACGTGAGTGAATTGAAAGGTGCGAATAGGAATAGGAATGCGTGGGATGTGGTAGCATCCACGACGCAGAACGACCGAAATCGGGGTCAAACACCCACTCCCTCCAAAGATTCAAATACAACCTTCAAAAACAAATTGGAACGATTCGATCTCACCAAGGCTGAGAAGAGGACGGTCGCGATGAGAATTAGACAGATAGAGAAAATGTGGTGTAGTCTCCACCAAAGAAAACTCATCAAATTGGATTATATTCTATCCAAGATATTCACGCGAATGGAGGTTTCAGAGCAAACCCGACGATGTACACCCACCGCCCAAAAGACGCTAATCATCTAAGAGAAACTATGGAACACTATAAAGATCTCGTCCAAGGGTCCAAAAGACTACAATCATCTAAGAGAAACTATGGAACACTATCAAAGATCTCATCCAAGGGTGGTGAGGTACTCTATGGGCACCCAACTATTGAACGTATCGGGATATCCTTTCCATTTGACCGACGCTCGCCGACCCTTCTCCGTATCACCTCCATACGAAACAAGTCTTGGGACATCTTTGTAGCAGGAGCCCTCTATAGTCTCTCAGTTCCAGTCTTTGATCTTGTAAGTCACCGGGTTGGTGTTCTGTATTTCAACGACCTCGAACTCTTCTTCGGTCCAATTGTGAGTGTATCGTTTTTCAAAGGTCGTCTTCGTTTTAGCGATTCGAACTCGATCACCGATTCTAAATTTTGAGTTTTGTACGAATACTTTGTTACCGCACAGATGACTCCAAACGAGTGTTAGTTTCTTCTGGTTTTGGCTGGTCTCATTTGTATAGATCTGTGATAGGACGTATTGTATTGTTTCAACAGGGTATCCAAAACGTCAATATACCTATAGGTGTTGTTGGCCGAGAAGTTCTTCAACATCCTCGTTTTCAGGGTCTGATTACCTTCGCTCTAGATCGAATACCTGTGAATATTATTATGGCCGAGAAGTACTTCCACATCCTCGTTTTCAGGGTCCGATTACCTTCGCTGTAGGTCGAATACCCGTGAATATTATTTTCCTGTCATCAGCGATCCATGGTCCTATTGTAAAACTCACCACCACCGTCTTCCACAAGTTCCTGGGTTTTGGGGTATGATCGAATAAAATGCTTTCACCATAGCTTTACCAGTTTTATCCCGTAGAGGAATCGACCACGCGTACTTGTTGAACACGTCGATAATGTTGAGAAGATACTTGACTCCGTCGTTGTATTTCGAGAAAGACTGCGTGTCGATGAGATCCGCAGACCACGTGTCATTCACACCTTCCACTCTGACACGTCTCGTCGGAAACCCAGGTTTGCGGGTTTATAGAGTTCTTCAGCGAGTTGGTCCGTCCACAGTACATATATTACCTAAACCCATTGTCACAGGTAGACACAAGCCTTTCCGGCTTCACTACCAAATATACCTTTGAGTAGTGGCCCGATAAGTGGTATATGAGATATAATTCTACCCATCCACGACCCTCGATTTCTTTCCTTGACATAAATCTGGATTAATTGGTTCCACACCGGGCACGTAGATCTCATTAATCTATCGTTCTTTGTCAGCATAGGAGTCGGATTCAATTCCGGAGTCTTTCTTTTACACCTCACACAGTTCAACATCATGGTGTTAAATCCTCTACCACACGGCCTTCATTTCCCAACGACGGCACTTGGGTGAAATCGATAAGAATATCATGCATGGAGCGCCCTTGCCACCGATGAATAATAAGTATAGGCAATACAGTAGTCCTTCCCATTTGCGACCCCTATCATCTGCGACCACCTCCTATTTGCGACCACCTCCTATTTGCGACCACATTGACTGTGCTCGGACCAAATTTGTATAGCAGGTACCTCCTATGAGCGACCTCCTCCGTAACGCGAAAAGCAATCACCAAAATGTGTCACATGCACCTGTTATAGCGACCAACCAGGCCTCTGTGCATGTTCAATACTGGTGAACAGATCCGGGAAGTGCGTAACTGTTCGAGTGCACGTGTGAACTCTTGTCGGAAGCTAGTCTCAGAAGCACAAGGTTCTAACTCTGGAAGATCGGATTCGTGTAATTAAAAAGTTGAACAGGGCAAAAGCTGTCGCTGTGTAGCAGTTGAGATGGGCGTAGGAAAGACGCAAGTTCAATCTATAGCAAGAGACAGAAAAAGCATTAGACGGCAATGGGAGACTTGCCGGAGTGGCCCTAAACAGAAGTATCAGAGTAGGAAGGTGCAGTATGACGACATTGACCATGCTGTCTGGAAGTGGCTTGTTGAGACTCGTTCAAGGAACATTCCCGTTAGCGGTCGCTTGATACAAGAAAGAGCACTCGTCTACGCTGAACAGCTGGGTCATAGTGCATTTTTTGGTTCCAATGGCTGGTTAGAGAAGTGGATGATTAGACACAACGTACGCTTGTCGTGCTTGTCTGGTGAAGCCGCTGATGTAGATGCCAGTGTAGTTGACCACTGGTCCCGCCCATTGCAATCTCTATGGGAGGGCTATGAGCTGAGGGACATATTTAACGCCGATGAAACGGGTCTGTTCTACAGAGCTTTGCCCTCCAGATCCATGGTTGTGAAGGGCGATGAAGCTAAAGGAAGTAAGACGGCTAAAGAGAGAATAACTGCTTTACTTGCACGCTCTGCTGTGGGTGAAAACTTGACACCTCTTGTAATTGGACGCTCAGCAAATCCACGCTGTTTCAGAGGAGTGACAGCTTGTTTTCCTGTGACTTATGCAGCAAAAAAAAGCGTGGATGACAAGTGACCTCTTCCAATCTTGACTCAACACCGTGAACATTAAGATGAAACGTGAAAACCGGTCAATCTTGCTATTTGTGGACAACTGCTCTGCCCATCCACATGTTGTCCGCAGTAACGTAAAATTAGTCTTTCTACCACCCAACACCACATCTCGACTTCAGCCCTGTGATGCGGGCATCATACAAACTGTGAAGATGCACTATCGAAAAAACAACTGCTACGCAGCATCTTGGTCAGAATGGATGAAGCAACGTGTGCATCAGACTTGGTAAAAAGTGTCAATATTCTTGATGCCATCATGTTCCTAAGGAGAGCTTGGGATGCTGTTCAACCATCTACCATTACTAGATGTTTTGATAAGTGTGGGTTTGTGGAGTCGAGTGTGAGGGAGGAAGAAAACGAAACAGCTGGAGAAGAAGTGAATCTTGAAATGGATCTACAGTTTCTGGTGCATTCTGCTGGTACAACATGGGCTGAGTACTCAAACTGTGACCAGGAGCTGGCCACTTCCTATACTGAAGAAGATGTAGATTGGGAGCAAAGGGCACTCGAGCGTGCTGTTAACGAAGATAAGGAAACCCAAAATGAGTCTGACACATAAGTGGAAGACGATGCTGAGGCAGGGGGTGATGATACCAGTGAATGTCTGTCTGAGAGGGAGGCTGCTGCTCACTTACACCAACTTAGGGTCTTTGCTGTAGCACACGATAACTCTGAATTGTTGCAGCTGATTTCGAAAAGTCAAACAATTGTGGAAAAGTTACATCGTACCTCACAGATGTTCAATATACAAAGTAGAATCACAGTGTTTTTTCAAGTAGAACATTTACCGCACAGTATTTCTCTTGATCACTAACAGTCACTATAATACATAATAAATGAGCAAAGTACACTAGAAAGTTGGTTTCAGTCTCTAGCAGTGGATTAACGCATATAGTTCTGTATGTGCTCTATTGTAGAAGTCGCGTGTGTACCAAAACTAGTCACGTGCGCAATTAGAGATGTCACGTGCACCTCTGTGAGAGACCAACTCCGTTTTCCGACCAAATTTAACATGCTTTAGGGGTGGTCGCAAATGGGAGGGACTACTGTAGTCGCCACACAGCAAGCTATTTATATGTTGTAGCATACTCGAATTGTACACGATGCCTTTTCCCGTCTTCTCTATATACCATTTGGAAGGCGCATCCCGAAACTATCAAGTATTCCACATCTCGTCCCCCATCATTGTAGACGGCCCCCCGATGGGTGTTCACCATCAACGTAATCTTCGGGGTTGATGACTAGAGACTCATTGGCTTTTGGTTTGTAGGGTAGGGTGTCTTTACTGGTCGTTCCTCTACAGTTGGCTACCCCACGATTCTCGAGTATCTCGTTGATCTGTAAATTGGTTAAAGGTTTCCACGCCTTCGCTTCTTTACCCACGTGTGAATTCGTCATGTAGGCGAGGTCACCAGCGTGGTACTTTACTGGTTCTCGCCTAGTCCCGTTGTAATTCCGAGCCTGACGCTCTGGTGCAACGGCCGTTTCCTCTTCTACCGCTTCTCTGGCTGCGCGTTGTCTAGCCGTTAGCTCTTCGATGTAGCCTTAAGGATTTTGAGGGTGGTTGAGAGGTATATCCCAAAGACTGTCAGACAGCATACGGGATGACCTGCCGTACACAAGCATTGCCGGTGAAAAGCCCGTTGAGGAGTGATTAGCCGACCGATAGGCGTCAACAACCATCTGCAACCACAGGTCCCAATCATGTAGGCTCTAAGAACAATATTTGGCTAGCATGTCAATAATGGTGCGTATCATTCTTTTTACTAGACTATCGCACTGTAGATGGTACGGAAAAGTACGCACCTTCTCCATCCCCATTCTACACAGCTCCTTAATGAGGTTGCCTTCAAAACTTCGTCCCTGTTCTGAGTGAAGTAAGTGTGGCACACCGTGTCTCGTTATCACACAGTCGATAAGTGCTGTAGCCACCGTTTCGCTTTTAGTCGAACAACACGACTGCTTCCACCACCGGGTGAAGTAGTCCGTAATAACCAGTGCGACTGTTGCTTCGTGGTGTGCGTGGTAGCTCTAGAAAATCCATCGCTAGCAATTATTATGGTCCACCTATTGAACTCAGAGGTGCTCTGGAGTCGGTCTGCCAAGCTTCCTTTCTCGCAACGAAGTGACTACGGGTACGGGCCCGTACCCCCAACTTGCTCCGGCTACGGGTACGGCACACTGGTCACATGACGCGACACGTTGGTCACATGACAGCTTTGCTTTTTTGACGCTTGCGCATTGTTTGCACGTGCCGGTGACTGTCTGCACGTGCAGACTTCAAAGTTATTCGCGTAAATCTCCCCCGCGCAAGTGTGTTCTGACCACCGCTAGTTTCTTTCGCGCCCAAATGTTTGCGAATTTCTCAAGCTCGACAATCAAGAGCAGGTTAGACAGTCAGTGACTGAAGCCGTACATACATGGTGAGCGGTTCCGATAACGATTCACACTCGTAGGTCTATCAGAGAGCTGACCAGGCAGGAATGCGGTAGACTGAAGTTTCCTAGTGTGAGTCCAGAGCAGGGTCAGGTCATCACTGTCCCCAGAAGCACTCTTTTCAGCAACCCCCACACCAGTACTGTGATGCCCAGTGAGTCTGTGTGCAGAAGACTAGCCGAAAAGATCAATCAAGACTGTGACTGTAAAGATGAAATCCAGGCTGCTGGATTCGAATCTTGTTTGGTGTATTTGATCTTGATGGAATTAGAGAGTTCCTAGCAATACACGAAGCTAAATTCATCGCCTCACAGGTAAATTTGATTGATGCAAGAAAGAATTAACACATTGTTTGTCGTACTGACCCTTGCATACATACTCTTGACACGAATTTCACAGAAGCATGCACGCACATGTATCTGGTAAATATAAGGATTTACACATTCAGTTGGTGCCAACAATACTGGCTGACTTGGAACAAATACCGTAATTCACACCACTCTGTGCCCTCTGTCATTTATTGTAATACATCTTCAACGTAGATACAGAACATACTTTAAAAACCAGCAACAGGTCTCAAAGCAAATTACCATATGCTATACAGACACTATATAAAGCAACTTCTAATCTTCAAATATAAAGTAGTCACGTCACCTCTTTCTCGCCTAACGAAGATACAGAATTGACAATAAATATATCATTCCTCTTGTCCTAATTCAACTGCTTCTAGGGAAGCCTCTAAAGAAGCACTCATTGATGATTGATTTCCGAACTGTGAATTAGTTCCTCATACTTTGCGACTCAATTCCCTCTTTGAACAGAATAATCAGCTTACCACAAAAAATTTCTTTCAGCATGAGTAAAGTATGGTCCTAGCAGGAAAGTTGAGGAGTCATATAAATGAAGCAAACTACTATCAGACAGATCATATTCAATCACACACATTCAAATCTTTCAATTAAATCAATCAATATTAAAATCATGTCACAACTTTCTAGATTCCGAAACTAGTTTTATCAGTTTTGCTTCTCTACCATATAATTATGCAATTCAGAAATAGTGCAATAGAAAACGTTTCATAATTGCTATTACTTCAGGATTAGGGTTTCATGCTTAGGCAACTATATGGTGCTAATTCTTACATAATCGGTACTGCTCCAAATTGCAATAAAATTTTCAATTAATTATTCTTATACTTGGATGTACCAACAACTGACATTAATAGAATATCACTGTGCCACAACTGTCAACATTACCATGCGAACAGTAGCCCTGTTAGCAACATAACTCCATTGTGAAGATGTCTACCTAATTCTGCACTAGGGGTAATATGTTCTTTAATGTTTCTCCATTTAATTTTTTGTTAGGTCAAACTCTTGAGAAAAACTGGTTTTCTACAAATTTAACCATTCCTGACTTCTTGGATGTGACACCACTCAACAACCAAAGTTTCCAGCTATTCAAAAACATGTTATGGAACCAACCAGCATCTGCCATAACAACGACATGTGGTGACTTAAGCAGTCATCAAATTTCCATGTTGACTTGCAATCGTTGGCTAACAGAGGACATTCTGCAATATTTGTCTGATGTCTTAAATCAACGTTCAAGAGACTGTCTGTCCATAGTTCTCTCTGAGTATAACAAAACACGATTGCACGAAGTTGTTTTAGCAGCTGCAGAAGGCAAGGAAAACGTACGTCTTGCATTCTTGATCTTAAACGTTTCAGTAAATCAATTACTTCAGACCACCATGGCTTCCAACAAGTTGCTAACAGGAAATCACTGGGTGGTAGCTGTAATAGACGTCTGCGCTGAAACTACCTACTACTGTGATGCCTTAGGTTTTCCTATTCCCATCAATCTGTCAGTCGAAATACAGCAGGTTTATTTAGAACTGAAGAGGGTTCTTAGCAAGCAAATGAAAATGTTCTATCACACGATTGCTATGCATAAGCCAATGTTTGGCCCAATGGTGAACACATCTGTTCTCGAAATTGTTTGAACTTTCCTGTTTGATGCTGTTCTGGATGAGAATGTAGACACTCATTTAATCAGGAAGTACTTTCAACACGATGCTTGGCTGCTTGTGACCCAAGCTGTACGGCAGAAGCAGGAAACTCAAGGATACATTTGCAAGTACTGTTCCCATGATCTAGATGATGAGTCACAAGCAATTTTGTGCAACCACTGCCTTCAGTGGTTTCACATAAAGTGCGTGGAGCTGAAACAGAAGCCAAAGAAAAAGTACTGGTTTTGCAGACATTGCCACCATGCATGCCCAACAGCCGCGGATCTAGGATTTTTAGAAAGGGGGGGTTGAAAGTTACAACTTGCCACGCCCCATGCCCCATGTTGTACTGACATGTGACTTCGTCATTCCATTCAATTTCTCGTCGCTTCCATGCACGTTGTCGCTCATAGGGTCTCTCAACTCTAACTAGTTACGTACACAGAGACCAAGTCTTGCCAGTAATCAGCTCAATTAATCACCTTTAAGAGTTTCCTAATCACCTAATCCAGTCACGAGTATGCCTGGATTCCCTCCCTTTGAACCTCCCCTCTGCGGGTGTTCGGGAAATAGGATGCAATACCGACAAATGCCACCTTGCAGAACATTGCTGTACGAAAGCCACTCGTAGTCTTCCATCCATTTTCTCTGAAAAGACACCTTCCAGCGTTTGCCACTCTTCGTCACCTCATGAAAGTGGAGGACATCTGATGGAGCAGGTTTGACGTGAAATGTAAGGTGCTGCATTTTTTCGGCATCTGACATTTCATGAATTAATTGTCTAAGGCAATCAAAAGATCTATTTGCAGCTAGTACGAGGTTGCCCAGATCTATTATTTCTTCCACCCCTGACAAATGAACTGGCCTGTCGACAGCCTTGGAGCTAGTACTCACTGACCCGAAATCGCGACTCCGAGGACCTGAATCCGGGAGACTCAGACAGTCTAGAGGCACAGGTAAAACAGAACTGCTTTCTTCGCAAGCCGCTGTTGCTGACTGTGACGGTTGTCCAAGACAAGCGGTAATCAGACGTTGCTTTTTTGCTGGAGGTTGTCTAGCGGCTGCTGCTTTATCTGATGCGAATCTGTTACGCAGTGGAGAATCTGTTCAGAATGCTTACAACACGAAACCTAATTTTCTATTCATGCCTACCTTTTCAAAGCAGAGGACATGTTTACGTCTTTCAGTAAAACGCACGGAAGAAACACGAACACCGCCAAACAGGTAACGCGAGTTACGCAGCCTCGATCTCCGGACGTCTGTTTAGTGAAGGATACTCTGACTACTAGTAGACGTACTGCGTTTGCCCAATTTTTATTTTATTTCTGTCACTAGCTAGTGCTAAGTACTTAGTTTATGTATACTTTCTGACAGACTGAGAAGCAAGTGACTTCACTGGTGTAATTATTACCACACTTTGTCTTCCTACAACAGCGCCAGAAAAGGGGGGGGGGTTGCAACCCCAGCAACCCCCCATCTGGATCCGCTACTGCCCAATGTAGCTAGTGCTCTACCACGCTAGCTCTAGCCATATTTACGTATAGATAATTATCTAGACATACCTATTGCCGACTAAGATTATAGCTTGCGTATAAACTAGCTGTGACAACTCCGTTGGCTTCCTGTTGGGGTCTCAGGCGTCGTGAGCAGACAAGCAATCGATATACTCTGCATCGTTTCCCCATTTCAATCGATAACGACGTAGCAAGGGTTGTCGCCAGAGCCCACGAGAAAACGTCTCCCGATCTGAACAGTGTCGGTCGCACTCGTAGGCTCGTCATGTTCTAGGAGATCTCCTGTCATTAGTGTACTAAGTAACTGAACTACGGATGAATTCAAACCGTGGATTCTAAGATGACGTGTAATTGACGACGACGAGAACTCGGCGCAAGTGCGCTACTATCAGCTACTTGTACACGCATGCGCTCATTGATTGTTGTACACAAGTTATACTGTATAAACTGTATATACTACAGAGCAAACTCCCTTTACTGTGACAAATGTGTACGACAATTCATGACAAATCAAGGATAGAATGGCATAATTGTGACAGAGGAAAGCAACCAGCAAAATCAAGATTGCAGCGTGTCCATTGCAAGGGATTTTCTTGAGAATCTCTGACATGAAAGACTTAAATGCCGATAGCCCGTACAAGGTTGACACGTTTCGTTTTGCTGCTGGCCATCATCCTTTGGGATGGGCTACCGAAGACGGTGTGTGTGTGTGTGTGTGTGTGTGTGTGTGTGTGTGTGTGTGTGTGTGTGTGTGTTTGTGTGTTCGCGTGCGTGCGTGCGTGCGTGTCGGCTCTGGAAGATTTGATCTTCTCCGGCTTACCATCTGGCTTCTGTGATATCTTCAAACGTCATCATCGAGATAAATCATCTCAGATCGACAGAAGTGCCACACCCAGCGTTTGGGAGCGAGCCTACGGCAACATGTTTCTTTGCGAAAAACACCCGTCGCGCTACTCCTACGTTGTAAAGTGCTTCGATTGATTTCAACGTCGAAGTACTCATTGTCGTGACTTTACGTCTATTTCCGGTTATCGCCGATGGAGACGGAGGCCACGTGCACATAGTCCAGCAGTGAAAATGGCGTCTCTGCATGGACAAAAAAAAGTTGGTCTCCAGCGTGGAAAGAAGTAGCGATGGTCTATGGTGTGTGCGGGAGATCTTTACTGTTGGGTTAGCAATAAGCAGCAGTTTGACATCTCTTGCTGTGTGGAGAACTAAACGATTCAGGACACTGTACAATATATTAACAATGTACAAACTGATAGTGGATAAACTGAGTATAGATTTGCTTTTTTCACTGTTTATGCCATCATCTTTTGAGATGGGCAGGTTTAGGGTTTAGTGTGTGTGTGTGTGCGTGCGCCTGTGTGTGCTCGCGTCTGTTGCTACTAAAGGAGGTTATATAGATGTACAGACTAAATGATGGAGGCTGCAACATTGAGAATGGCCAATAACTGTCAGAGAAATAGTTATTGCGCAGTGTTTAACCAGTTTGTCTAGTGAGACAAATCATTGAAATGGTTATTATGCATGATTCAACTGTACGTATTTGCTTGTTCGACTTATCAAAGTATCCAGACATGCTCTTTTCTAGCTGGTGTAAGCTATAAGCTCTAGCTGGGGAATGTTTTTACTGGATATAAAGGGACTCATGAGAACAGAACACGACAACTGCGATGTGTAAGTAAGAGGGATCTGCGAGTGGTGTGTTGTCAGATGGCTCATGAGAATGGCAGCAATAGAATGAAGGCAAGTTAAGCTCTAAGTGGTAGCGACGAAGTTGTGGCCACGGGGTACGATAAACAGAAAAGACAGAAAGTTGATATCAACAAGTTGTATTGTTGTCGCGCGAGTCTGTTGTAGTATTAGATGTTGTTGATGTGTAGCTATCAGGTTGACGGTGCAGTGTAAGTGTATCTAGATACTTGATAAAAGAAACTTTGTAGATGCTGAAAGAAATTGCCATCAATTGCTTTAACTCTATCAAACAGCAGAACATGCACCAATAGAGAAAGCACGTGGTTAGTGTGTAAATGTTTGAAGATGTAGAGATCTATTGATATTAACTTGTAGTGTAAGTGTATCTAGATAAACATAGATTGCTGGGTAGGCTTTGAATTTAGCGGCTAGTGTCTAGTTATGAAAGTCTAGTCTTGTGCTGAACAATACAACGCTCTAATCGACTACGCGAACACGACTATGTCTCTCCATAACACATGGTGGCAAAAGTAAGTTTCAGTCGTCAGGAGTTTTCAGAGTAACAACCGTGAGTATGTCCACAGCTCAACTAAATACTCCAGAACCATTCGACTTTGCGATACCGAAAAGCTGGATCAAGTGGCGACGCCGTTTCGAGCGCTACAGACAAGAGTCAAACCTAATTGAGCAGTCCGGAGAAATGCACGTTAGTAAGCTAATCTACAGCATTGGCGACCAATCCAAAGATATACTGGTAGCATTTGGACTAACCGAAGACGAACAAAGAATTACAGCATGGGTTTGGCAAAATTTGACTGTTATTTTGTTAAAAAACCAAACGTCATACACGAGAGTTGTTCAATCAACGAATACAAGCGGAAGGAAGAGCGGTAGACAATTTCATTACTTCGCTATATACGGATTAGTGAAACACTGCAAATACGGATCTCTATGAGGCGAATTGATCCGGGACAGGTTAGTAGTCGGACTCCGAGATGCAAAGCTCGCCGAACAGTTGCAACTGGAACCCGAACTTAACTTAGAAAAAGCAGTTAGCAAAGTACGGCAATCCGAAACACTAAGACCGCAGCAACCAGTCGCAAGGAGCGAACATTCGAAATCGAATAGCCCAGATACACAAATGGATAGAATTTGGAAAACTCGAAAAGAAACCAAACCAAGCTTGCCTTCGAAGCAGCACGAACGAGACAAGTGTCCGAGATGTGGCCAATTTCCAAATCATAGTAGTAGAGACTGCAAAGCAAAAGATGCTAAATGCAGAAATTGTCGAAAGATCGGTCACTACTTTTACGTTTGCAAAGCAAGCAAAAGTCATGCGCCGTCAAAAGTCCATAATGATTTAGATACAAAATTGTAGTATATTGTAGAGCATGCGCAGTTGAGTGACTAATTGAGTGTATCAGAATTTATAGAATACCACAGTGGCGACGAGGATAGCGCTTTTAGAGCCATTGAACCGTTATCAACGAGACAAGGACTTTGATGAGTACATGGAACGGCTAGAGCAGTTCTTATTAGGCAACGACGTTCCCATAACGGGTGACAACCTGACATCCGCTCAGAAGGCCAAGCACTGGGAAATTATTTTGTCATCGATAGGACCCGATACTAGACGCTTCTAAAGGATTTAGTAGCGCTGAAGAAACCGACCGAAATGCCTTATTCGGACTTGAAGTCGCCATTAGCCCGCCATTTGGTTCATTATTGCAGAACGTTTTTTTCCAGGTTTCACGCGAAAGTTCATGGCGCAGAGGAATCCGTCACGTCCTTTGCGGCGGCGTTACAGCACTTGTCGAAAACGTTTACCGTTACAGATGAGACTCCTAATGGAATATGGGGAGACAGGTTTGTTCGTGGGTTGCGCAAGAATCGATTCGGAAGAAGCTACTAAGGAAAGAAGCATTGACATACGAAACAGCGTTCAAAATAGCCTTGAGCTATGAAGGAGAGGAAGAGGAGGCAGCACAAATCTCGGGGCCGTCGTCATCAGCGAAGGAATTAAGCGGTTGCAGTACACAAAGCTTTCAAGCTTCGTCCTGTTGAGGTACAAAACGTGGAGCGTACCAACAACAAGTGGTGCCTACATTGTGATAAAAGAAAACATGACTCACAGCAGTGTCGATTCAAGCATGTTTCCTGTTTTGAGTGTGGAGAAAGAGTCACATTGCAACCGTGTGCCCATCACGGAAACCAATAAAGCAGCACAGTGATAATGCAAGGGAATCCTGTCAAAATGGAAGTGGACACAGAATCCTCCAGGACCTTGATGTCACACAAGGAGTTGAATTGCCAGGAGACTCCGATGCACAAGACAAATATGAAACTACAAACATTTACAGAAAAAGAAATTGAAACAGTTGGAGAAGCCAAATAATGTTATGTCATCACTGTTGGGTAAGTGATGCTTATCGTTTGATCTCGTTGGCACCGCTAGTTGATTGACCCGTAGATCCTACGCTGCTCTAGGTTGCCTCTCTTTCGTTTGTGAGTTGTTTTGCGGTGGAGTGTTATATATTATTTGTTTGTTGTGTAGAAAAGAACGATGTATTGGTTTAGGCGGTGAGCAGACGTGATATTCAGTCAGTGACGCATGTTTTAAAAATGGAGTCGATATCAATCCACGTTACGAGTATGGGGATGGTTGTGTTGTGAGTTAGAATGTGTGTACAGTATTCTCTGTAATTTAACGAATCAAAACACGCAACAAAATTTTTACAATTTTACAGCTTGTTCTTAATTTTGGGGAATAATAATTGGCGAGCGAAGCGAGCCTCTCTCTTGTCATGTCAATTGAGCTCGAGATATATTATATATCTATATTTATATATTTATATATATACGTACGTCAGTATTTGTCATATCGATTTACGGCAAAACAGAAAGACAAATCGACAAAACGACGATGCCAGATGAATGCAATTTTGACTCCGTAACATATGCGCTAAAATTTGAAGCAAGGGATCCCTTTTGAGGGGTCGACTCAATTGTAATTTGTTGGCGATAAGACTCAAACGACTCTCGATTTTGCTCCCTTACGCGACTAAAGAGCAAAGGAGACCGATTCGTGACAAGCGGAATGAAAGGAAAAGCTAAAAGAAGAGAAAAGTCTGTTTTTTGAGTTTCCGCGCGTTACTTTGATAGAAATTATTGCTACGCAACCATTATCACGTGACTATGCGATCATTGTTACGCGACTATCTCAGTAAACGAGTGAGACGATTGAAGCGTGAACGAAGAATTGAAGACAAAAAGAAGAAGAGCAACTGAAAGTCTTGAATTGGGCGTTCAGTTATTCGATTTGGGCCTTCAATTATCCGACTCATGCATTCAATTATCCGATGTTCTGTCTTGAAAGTGCTAAATTTATAGAAATAATTATTTCAGTCTGATTAGAGTCAAAACCGCGCACATTTCTTTCATGACGTCTTTCTATGATGCTCACTCACGTTTCAGCTGAACGATAAAAGATTGATTCAAGAAAGGTGGGAAGGTGAAGTAGTGAAATTCGAGCTTTTGATTAGCTAAAAACCCGCTACGACGCATGATGGACTGTTGCATGGTATCACGCAGGACGCGTGGTTTACAAAGTATACGGGTTTAATTACACCACGATGACGGAGTATTAGGTGTTGATGTAGGCTTCCTAGATATGTAGATTTAGTTCGCTCCCAACAGCTCAGATAGACTTCCGCAGAAACGTGAGACACCAAGATTAGTACAAACGAAATTATCCTACAACACACGCTAAAAATTCACGCTGAAGTCAAGATTAATTACAAATTATTGCATCTAGACTCTCAGTGATGATTTGTTTTATCTGGGACGTCCAATAGTGAAATTCTATGATAGAAGAATTTTAAAATTTATTATGGCGGAGGTAAAAAGTTCTTTGTGAGTGCACTTGTACTCTTTTGCAGCTGCAAGAGTAAGTTCACAGCTACACGATTATGCAGCAGCAGCAGCAGCCACCGACGCAAGCTCAACAACCTCAACATGCTCGAGACAAGGTGTGTGTGTGTGTGTGTGTGTGTGTGTGTGTGTGTGTGTGTGTGTGTGTGTGTGTGTGTGTGTGTGTGTGTGTGTGTGTGTGTGTGTGTGTGTGTGTCACAGCACCACACAGCTGTTACTGGCCATTGATCAAATCACATCAGAAACTGAATCATGAGATTAATTGCCGAGCGTAGCGAGGCTTCTATTCGGGGTTGCACAACAGAAATGGGCGTGGTCCTATATGGGTCTCCATCGAGCTTTTGGTATATATATATATATATATATATATATATATATATATATATATATATATATATATATGTACACACAAATCTCAAATTTCTCCTCCCCATGACCACGTTTCATGATAGGACCTACCTTAAAATTCGTTTCCGTGTCCGACTACAGATGAGTCTAAGAACGATTCGTGCAAGTGACCAAACCACGAAGAAAATGCTTCATGAAGTTTCGTCGCCCCATCCTTTTGTATTGTAGCTAGGGATTGTGTGTACTTGACAACCAAGAAACACCTTCAGGAGTTGAATGCCACCTTCAGCCAACTATTCACACCTCCCATACTTACAGTATGCATCAATCCTTTACTACACTGTGCTGCATCTAACACTGTTGATAGTCAATGTTTGCTGATATCAATTTCTATGTCAGTAAATACCATACCACTGTCGTTACAACGGAACTGAGTGCATACCTAGACTGTACATTTCAATTGTCTTGATCAAGATCCCAAAACGATGACTACCTATACCAGGCCTTTAGATGTAATCTAAACTACTAGGAAGTTGCATGTTTACTTCCATGACAGCTAGGTCGGGTTTCAACAAATACGTATTGTCTAGCTAGTATATTTATTGGCGAGCGAAGCGAGCCTCTCTCTTGTCATGTCAAATGAGCTCGAGATATATTATATTATATATATATATATATATATATATATATATACGTACGTCAGCACTTGTCATATGGATTTACGGCAAAACGGAAAGATGGATCGACAAAACGACGATGCCAGATGAATGCAATTTTGACTCCGTAACATATGCGCTAAAAATTGAAGCAAGGGACCCCTTTCGAGAGGTCGACTCAATTGTAATTTGTTGGCGATAAGAGTCAAATGACTCTCGATTTTGCTCCCGTACGCGACTAAAAAGCAAAGAAGACTGATTCGTGACAAACGGAATGAAAAGGAAAAGCTAAAAGAAGAGAAAAGTCTGTTTTTTGAGTTTCCGCGCGTTACTTTGATAGAAATTATTGCTACGCAACCATTATCACGTGACTACGCAACCATTATCACGTGACTACGCGACCATTGTGACGCGACTATGTCAGTAAACGAGTGAGACGATTGAAGCGTGAACGAAGAATTGAAGACAACTATAGTATTTTGCGTTCAAATATTCGAACTCGGCGTTCAGTTACCCGATTCAGGCAAGCAATTATCCGAATTGAGCGTTCAGCTATCCGATTTGGGCATTCAATTATCCGATGTTCTGTCCTAATTAGAAGTAAGAAATATAGAAATAATTATTTTAGTCGCACATTTCTTTCATGACGTCTTTCTATGATGCTCACACACGTTGCAGCTGAACAATAAATGATTGATTCAAGAAAGGTGGGAAGGCAAAGTAGTGAAATTCGAGCTCTTGATTAGCTAAATACCCGCTGCGACGCATGATGGACTGTTGCATGCATGCTAGCACGCAAGACGCGCGATTTACAAAGTATGCGGATTACACCACGATTGACGGAGCAAGGCGTTGTTGTAGGCTTTCTAGATATGTAGATTTAGTTCGCTTACAACAGCTTAGACCTCCGTGAAAACGTGGGACGCCAAGATTAATGCAAAAGAAATTATCCTACAACACACGCTAAAAATTCACGCTAAAGTCAAGATTAATTACAAATTATTGCGTCTATACAGCTGATGAATGATGATATTTGAGCAGCTGCCCAACCGCAGACTATGTAAGTTATTTAGTTGCACAACAGCCGTAAGCAACGGATAATTGAACGCAAAATACTTTAGAAGAGCAATTGAAAGTCTGTTTCCTGAGTTCCCGCGTTTGTTTGACAGAAACTATTGCTAGGAACGCAACCATTGTTACGCGAATTGGTTAAGACAGAACACCATCGCTCGCCAAACACAATGCTAACCGAGCATTTACTAGTAAATAAGTTTAATTGACGAGCGAAGCGAGCCTCTCTCTTGTCATGTCAATTGAGCTCGAGGTATATTATATTTATATATTTATATATGCGTAAGTCAGCACTTGTCATATGGATTTACGGCAAAACGGAAGGGGCTTGCTAGGCCAACCACACGTGCGAAACCACATTAACATATACACAGGTGACAGCTAGAACACGTGGTGTAACAACCTAGTGCGGAGGAGGACTGGGCAGGACCGGGCACGAGTCTAGGTGCTAATAACATAACATTTTAGCTGATTAGTATGTGTTGCAGACAAATTACATCAATATTATGCAGGGATAATAAAAGCACTGTCAACCACTTGCTGAAAGTAAAACAACACTCCATTCCAAACCCTCAAGAACAATTCTCAGTAATGAGCGGTAGAGAGAAATTTACCAGACTGGATTTAGCAAACACATACCAACAAATGCTACTAGACAAAGTTTCAAGAGAAATGGTCATAGTATATACACAATCATCGAGAGTTATACAGGTACCTTAGACTGCATTATGGAATATCATCAGCACCAGCATTATTCCAAAGAGCAATGGAACAAGTACTAGCGGGTTTGGACCATGTGGAAGTATACTTTGACGACATCTTGGTAACGGGCCGAAATGAGGAAGAGCATTCACAAACATTTGCTGAAGTATTGAAACGACTGGAAGCAAGTGGGCTTAAATTTAGGAAAGAGGAATGCCAGTTTGTCTTAGATAAAGTCGAATACTTAGAATTCAAAGTGACAAACCTAGGAGTGGGCCCAACAGTGCCAAAGTGGAGGCAGTAAAATAAGCTCAAAAGCCAAGAAACACGACACAGTTAAGCATATTTTTGTGACTAGTAAACTATCATCGACAATTTATTCCCAACATGGCCAACCTCTTACAACTTCTAAAAGACTTGCTTAGTGCGCAGAAGTCAATGACCTGAACTGCCATCAGAGGCGAAGCAGGCATTTGAGATTATGAAACAAAAGCTAGCGATGGCACCTTGTTTAGACCACGTCCATGCAGACGTACCTGTGTTGCTGGCAACTGATGCATCTCAATATGGAGTTGGAGCTGTACTACAGTATAACCTCGGTTATCCGAACCCTGCGTATCCGAAAAGGAAATGACGTCACTAACCCCTCTGCGCAAGCGCAGAAACCTCGTGGGAGTCGAGCGCCGCACACGTTGTGGGAGTTATGACAGAAAAAAATGAGTGCGATCCATCAAAGAAGCGGCGTAGGCGTACAGTTCTTACCATAGACGAGAAGGTGGATATTCTCCAACTGTTCGAGGCATCGTACCTAACAGCGATTGCCCGGAAGTATAACGTAGGTAGGTCAACGATATCTGACATCAGACTCAATAAAGAAAAGATTCTTTCGTATAAGAAAGACATGGTAGAAATGGGAATGTCCCGACCAGCAAAAGTCATGCGAGTAGCGGATGACTCAGAATTAGACAAAGCTGTCTACGCATGGTTTCAATACAAAAGAATGGAAGGTATGCCGATCACTGGTGCGATACTCTGCGAGAAAGCAGTCTGGTTTAACGAGAAAATGAATGGTGAGGACACCAAATTTACAGTTAGTTCAAAATGGCAATGGTGGTTTCGTGGGAGGCATGGAATAAGAAGCCTTTCAGTTCAAGGTGAGAAACTGTCTGCTAATGATGAAGCTGCTGAAGACTTTCGTTCCACTTTCCAATCGTTTGTTCAAAGTGAGAATCTCTCCTTACATCAAATTTTCAACTGTAATGAAACTGGCTGTGCTTTCGCTTGTTGCCAACTAGGACCCTGGCAGCATCATTTGAAAAGTCAGCAGATGGGTACAAGAAGTCAAAAGATAGGGTGACGATTTCTGCTTGTGCTAATGCTTCAGGAACTATCAAACTTCCACTGCAATTCATTGGCAAAGCACAAAGACCAAGGTGCTTCAGGAACATTAGGACTTACTTGCTCCCTGTTTACTACTCAGGCCAACGAAACGCTTGGATGACATCTTTTCTTTTCAAGGAATGGTTTCACAAGAATTTTGTTCCGTATGTCAAGGAGAAACTTTCATCAGATGGTCTGAATCCTAAGGCAGTCCTTCTTATCGACAATTGTTCAGCCCACCCTGACCCTGAGGAGTTGGTTAGTGCTGATGGAAACATTGTGCCAAGTTCCTCCCTCCTAATGTGACATCTCTTATCCAACCAATGGATCAAGGTGTTTTAGAATCTACGAAGCATCGGTATAGGAAAAAGCTGCTTCAAAGACTGATCATAGCAGATGAGATGGAAACATCAATTATTGACTTTTTGAAGACAGTGGACATGAAGATGGTAATAGAGTTGGTTGCAGAAGCCTGGGATGAAATCTCATCTAGAACCTTACAAAGATCATGGAAAAATTATACCTCTTTCCTCTAATCCTTTTGACTCAGGTAAGCACTGTAGCACTGACACAGATGAAAGTTATTGTAATATAGCACTGTAAATTTATGTGAAGGAAATGAACCAGCAGCTGATCTGACTAGACTGTACAGATGAGTTTATTGCCGACTTTGCTGCACTTAACTTCCAACTCAGTGCAAATAAAGTTTCCGAATGGCTTCAAGCTGTCTTGGGTGATCCTGGTGTCCAAACTTTTCCTGACGATGAAATCTGTGAAATGGCAAAGATTGATACTGCAGATGAAATAGAAGAAGCCGATGAAGCTGGAGAAGACACAGGTAGCACCTGCCCCATTAGTCATTCGGAAGCAGCTATAATGCTGGAACGGTGTCTAACTTGGATGGAATATCAATCTGAGGCTTCTGCATACAAAACATCGATGCTTCGAGAACTAAAATCAATTGCCATTCGTAAAAGGGTAGACACTTGAAGCAATCAATAGTTATGGACTACTTTTCCAGTCAGACTAACCATTAGAGGATGTGTGTGCATTGAGGTAAAGCTCTTTTGTAGGGTTATGTAACTGTTAATTAATATACAGCTGATTCTCCTCTTAACGTATTAAGCCTTCAAGCAATAGAAATTGTAACCAGTTGTATGTAAGCAATAGCTATTACAGTGTAAAGTAGTACAACAAGTTGCGTTGATAAACATGTGTATCATGCAGAAAGTATGGTCTGGGACTCCAAGGGGCTGTGTGGGACTCCGATGCTTCACTTATCCGACGTTTTTACGTATCCGAACAGCTTGTTGGTTGTCTCTGTCCAGAGGTGTTCGGATAACCGAGGTTATACTGTACTGCACAAATACCCGGATGTAAAGGAGACCGGTTGCATATGCATCAGGACAATTGACAACAGCGGAACGAAATTACTCGCACTTGGAAAAAGAGGCGCTCAGCATTAGATTTGATGTGCAGAAATTTTATTTGTATCTATACGGGCGTAAATTCACGCTTGCGACAGACCACCAACCATTGACAACCATATTTGGGCCTCATTCAGCTGTTCCACAAATGGCTGCTGCGTGACTGCAACGATGGTCGGTCATTATGTGCGCTTACGTTTATGACACCCAATTCAGAGGCTCAAAGAAGAATATTTGTTCTGATGCTTTGTCTAGACTAAAGTTGCCATTGCAGGGTGCATCTAATTTGGGTCAACAGCAAGTAACAATACAGGTATGCTGTGCACCAGATTCTAGTTTACCAATGACAGCTGAGCGCATAACCAAAGAAACCAGACGAGACAGAACATTGAGTCAAGTTATTAATTTCACACCTAATGGCTGGCCAAAACGGGTACAACCGTATCATATTCAAACGTATTTCTGCAAACGTCAAGATTTATCAGTAGAGCAAGGTTGCTTGCTGTGGGGTCAAGAGTGGTAATACCACCAGGATGTCATGCTGTACTCAGAACATTTGGCTATTTGCAAAATGAAGTCAGTAGCCAGAAGCATAGTGAGATGGCCAGGCGTGGACAAGCAGTTGGAAACAGTAGCCAGGCAGTGTATTGTTTGTGCAGCTTCACAGAAAGTACCACCTTTAGTAAGGGTCCTGTTCATTCATGGGTATACCCATAGGGTCCATGGGAACGAATTGATGTTGATCTAGAGAAGCAAGGCAAAGATCGCTACTTGTTAGTTATAGATGCGTACTGCAAGTGGCCTGATCTGTCTCCTGGGATCAGACACTCACACTGTGCAAAATCGTGAAGAAGTTGTACCTATGGATTGCCTCGTATACTTGTAAGTGACATGGGCCTCAACTAAAAAGTGTCGAGTTCACGCAAGACAATGGGCTACTGCACACGAGAACGCCACCGTACCATCCAACCTCGAATGGTCTAATTGAGCGCTTTGTACAAGAACTAAAGAAATGCCTCAAGAGAAGTGAGCGAGGGAACACACAGACAGAAAAAACAGCAGCAAGTAGACAATTTTCTGTTGTGTTATTGCTCAACTCCTCAGACAGCTACAGGTGTGTCGCCAGCAGAACTACTGTTTCCAAGAAAATTAAGAACTCGCTTGAGCCTTCTACACCCAGATTTCGCCAACAGCATAAGGGAAGGTCAGGAATGATAGAGCAAAAAGACAGATTTAAACTCTTGGAGCCAGGAACAAGTTATGGGTATTGAAAAAAAGGCCGAAACAAATTCAAAACCATGTGGATAGAAGGAATATTGGCAGAACGTTTGGGCCTAGTAAATAGCCTAGTTCAAGAGAAAGGAACCATGCAATTGGTTCATACTGACCACATCAGGAAATGAGTTGGGGAGCAAGAAAAGGAAGTAGCAAGAAAACAGCAAATCCTGGCTAAACTCAGAGAATGCATATGCCACCCTCATATCTGACAAGTAAACAACAAACGATTGCTCAGGAGTTTCGCGAAGAGGAGGAAAGAGTATGGCACCGCTACCTGATTCCAATTGCACGGAAGATCTGCCTGAAGGTGGACACGTCAATGATGAATTCCCCTGCACGAATTCGACAACTACGGAAGAAGATCAGGAGGAATGTCGCTATCCCCAACGAGAACACAAGAGGCCAGAACGTTTGAGGACTTTTATTGCTGAGGACTAATTCTCATTTTGTGTGTCGCAGTTTAGTTGCATAATATTGACAGCTGCTTAGTAAGGCTTAGAATTCATGGGGAGGGAGCGTGACTGCACGTAGTATATAGAATATATAAAATACCACAAGAATGGCCGTATCAAGAATGTATTGCCGCAGATGTACTCAGAACCAAGTGTCAAAATCCACATGTGGATCCTTGGTGGGTGACGCTGCAGATAGACGGAATCCCGTTGAGATCGAACAAGATACTGGAGCAGATGTTACTGTAATTTCGTATAGACTACTCACGACCTGATTTAAGAACGGTCAGAGAAGAGTGGCAAATGTTTGAAAGAACCGAGCCTGCAACCACTGAATGTCAGGGGGACAATTCAAATGTTCTTTTGGAAAAGAGTCAAAGAAATATCAAGAAACAATCTACCTAGTACAAGGACTTTAATCAACCTTTGGTAGGACGACCTGCTATCCAGGCACTGCACTTGATAGAATTCATCAGAAATATTGGAACCCAACAACAAGTCTTTACGCAGTATCCAAAGTTATTCACAGGCTTAGGCAAAATGAAGCATGAATACCACATTCAGTTGACGGAAAGATGTGAGCCATATGCTGCGTCAAGTCCACGCCGAGTTCCAATACGTACCTTTAGTCCAAAAGGTGAATGAAGAGTTGCGAATAACGGGAAAATAAGACATAATAGAAAAGTAGAAGGTCCGACTGACTGGTGTGCAGACATAGTTTCAGTTATCAAATCAAACAATACAGTCACAATTTGTGTGGATCTAACAGAATTGAACAAGGGAGTACGACGAGCACGCCATATTATGCCAAGTGTCGAAATGTCATTAATGCCAAAGTCTTTACTCGATTAGACGCCAACGCTCGATATTGCCAAATTCCGTTATCGCTTCGAAGTGCCAAATTGACGACTTTCATTACCCCGATGGGAAGATATTTCTCCAAGAGGTTACCGTTTGGAATCACTTCAGCTTCTGAGAGTTTGGACAGAGATTTAGAAAAATTGATAAAAATGGCAAGAGTAGAATAAAGGTTATGGTGAACAGCTGGAAAGTATAGTTCAGGTTATCTATTTAACCGATGTGTCGTACAAAGAGAAAGTATAAATGAAACGTGAAGGAGGTGAAAAGGAATCACAGACATTTTCTGTCAGAAGCTGTGTAAAAATTTGGAAGATCATGATCAATCCAGTTTTTTGCAAATATTGAATCAAGGTATATACACCAAGAGGGACAAACCTGAAATGAGGACGAAGGAAGCTCCTTTGAGGAGGATAATCTATCCTTGTAAAGAGACCATATTGGGAATGTAGCCAACAGTCGATCAAAAAAATGACTGAGAGAACAACACTAAACATTACAATTGACATCAAACAATCAAACACAACGGCAACACGTAGTAACATCAGTTCATCTAATAAAGCAAACTGTATTAATATCAAACCTCATCCAACAATCCAACAGTCAGTGCTCGACACTTCATTTCTCCATCTCTTCACGCACGGCAGCGTATGTAGGATTGGCCATTGAGTTACACGCTTCTAGCAGCTTGTCTGCAGCTGCCTTCCCTCCCATTTGCTGTGCTAACTGATCAAAGAGAGCCTGCACTTTGTCACTGTCGTCTGGTAAAGACTTGAGCTGCTGGAGTTGATTAAACGTTTTGCCACAAGCAGAACCGATAGCATACCACCTGCTAGAGCTGACATTCTGAATGGCACGTACAACACGAGACACCCAAACAGCACATTCATCTTCACTCACTGATGCAACTGACACAAAACCAATATTACAGAAAATAATTACAAAACAAAACAACTTGTGAATTGAAATAAACCAGACACATTTCACTAACTGTCTGATCGTGTGTGTGTGTGTGTGTGTGTGTGTGTGTGTGTGTGTGTGCGCGCGCGCGCGCGCACGCGTGTGCGCGTGCTAGGGTGCTCTACTAAGCTAACACAATTTAAATGATTAACATAAAACACAATCTGTCCTCGGTTCCCAAACCCATTTTGTGAGTTATCAAATCCTCATAGCCATGTACAGTGGTTTGCGACAACAAGACAGTATGCTTGTAAACATCTTGCAGCTGTTTCCAATTGAAGATTACTCTTTATGTCATTACCTGCTGCCAGTGACAACATCTGACCCTCCGCAGAAGTCGTGCGACCTTTACCAACCTGCAAGACAAGACAAAGAAACATTCAATCACAAAGACAAAGAAAAAAACCCAATTATTCCATCTCCTTCCCCACTCTGACTAGCTCATGCAGTTAGAAAGTCAAAACAACAATAATTAAAAAAGCAATATCCTACATATCTGCAAGCTCATAGTGTGCTTGTCCTACCTTCTCGCTGGCCACTCTGCTAACTGTAGCAAGAGCAGACACAAGACATCTTATTTCCTCCTCTTTCTGTTGGATCTCCTTTCTCAGTTTCGTCAATTCACTCTCAGGGACTGATTGGCTTAATTCTTTTTTGATCTTCCTGATGTCACTCTGCAGTTCAGCAATCTATGCAACACAAACACAACTTGTGACACAAATAACTATAGATGAAAATGTCATATGTTACTTACTGTCTGTTGGTCTTGATGTCTGATAACAGACACATGACCCTCCATATAGGGATGAGATCTCACTGTAAGACAAACATCAACGTCACTCAAACTGTGCAATTAACATGATGGTAATTTTACACACAACACACACACACACACACACACACACACGCACGCACGCACGCACGCACGCACGCACACACACACACACACAGAGAAACAAACAAGCAAACACCGTCAATATAATTCAATTAAACAACAAGCAATCTCAGTGTATCCAACATGACCAACAGACAAAAATTAACTAAAGACAAACAAAAATACTTTACACACTAAAAAGAGTGCAAAATGATAACCATACAGATATGTAGACGAGAAGACAATAGTAAAAGATTATTAACTCATTAACTGATTCAATTGACAAATGGACAGACACAGAAACACAAAACACACAATAAGACAAGCAGACACGTCACTTCAACCCAAATGTTGAAAGCAAAAGAAGTGAAAAATGGAAACCAGCACATCGATCACTACAATAGCTCGTCACACAATTAAGATAACAAGCAAATCTGACCTCACACCAAATCATGACATTAAGTCAAAGAAGAAGAAAGACAAATTAATTGTTTCCTTCACTTACATCTTATGGCTTCTTCCATCATCTTAATCACATCAATCAGACCACGTCGCTTAGCAAACTCTAGTGGTGATCCACGGCTCCTACTATCACACAATAACATCACGTTAGTAATATTATTGACTGAATGATATTGAATGTATCACCTCATATGTCGGGGATTCGCTCCATGTTTTAGGAGAACATCAACACAACTCACACAACCACCACGGACAGCAAACCACAATGGTGTACGATTACGAAAATCAATGATATCAACAGGAACAGAACAAGACAGAAGTCTCTCTACAATGGCCACATGATTCGCCATTGCAGCATGATGGATAGCCGTCTTTCCCCACTGAATAAACAAGAAACTGATAAAATAGTACAAGAATGCTTATGTTAGAACATGCTAAAGTAACAAACATTCCATTCAACTCACAGAATCAGACATTCAATAGAATGATCAATACACAAATTAAACACAAACAATAGAAAAATGAGTGGCTTACACTAACAAATATGTTTAATAAGTAATACATGCACAAAATACCATAGTATCAACTGAACCTTTCAATACTCAAACTCACACAATCTCCCATCTTCACATCAATATCTTTGGTCTTTAATATTATATTCATAATATCTTCTGATCCATCATCTGCTGCCATCATCAAAGCAGTCCATCCCCACTGCATACACAAGAATGTATTATTATCACTATTCCTCCATCATACACTACACATGCTGGAAGTCTAAAATAGAAAAGAAAGTAGAAAATAAAAGACAACCTGATAAGAAAATAACTTGTGCAAAATGTTCTCCAACAGTCCCAGTAGAATAAATAAAATAAAAAACCATATAATCTCTGCATGCAATGCATAACTGCTTCAGCCGGTTACAAGTCAACACTGCTGCATCTTGACGAGCAAGAAACAACCAAAACGTTGATTGTTGGATAGGATTGTTACATCTAGTTGATATCTTAGAATCTATCATCTTATCAACAACACATCACAATTTCATACACTGAATCAACTCACCCTGTCTCCCTTATTAACATCTGCTGATTTACTGAGCAGCAACTCCACCATCTCCTTTTTATTATTCCTACACGCTATCATCAGAAGTGTCTCCTATTTGAGATCAAACATCGTTCAGTTCATATCAATTAACATTGAATACCGTATTTCCAAAATTTAACAAATCCAATAAATAACAAATTAAAGCATCTTAGGGGATTTTGGCGCCCAAGATATTTTTCCATAGGCATCTAAAAGTAATTTGTCTGCAACACCTACTAATCAGCTAAAAAGTCAGTAGACACCACGTGCGCTAGCTGTCACGTGTGTCTAAGTCCATGTGGTTTCACAGGTGTGGTTGGCCTAGCAAGCCTTCTCCAAGTAATTAACACCTTCAAATGATGATGATCATGTTGTTCCACTATTATTATTCCCCAAAATTTAAGGAAGCTGTAAAATTGTAAAATTTTTGTTACTCACTTTTGATTCGTTAAATTACGAAAAATACGGTACACACATTATAACTCACAACACAACCACTCCCATACTCGTAACGTGTATCAATATCAACTCCCATTTTCAAAACATGCGTCACTGCCTGAATATCACCTCTTCTCACCGCTTGAACCAATACATCGTTCTTTTCTACACAGCAAACAAACAATATAACACTCCACCACACAAACAACTCACAAACGAAAGAGAGGCAGCCTAGAGTCGCGTAGGATCTACGGGTCAATCAACTAGCGGTGCAACGAGATCAAATAAAAAACAAACGAAGAGCATCACTTACCAAACAGTGACGACATGACAGCCTGTACTCACCGCGAACAAACGAACTGATGGTCTACAACAAAGAAACAGTCCCTTTAGAGTGACGTAGATATATTCGACGCATGCTCAAACTATTATATCACGTGACTATTTAAGACTTGTTTACGTTCAACATTTACAAGTACTTAAGCTAGAAACCACAATGACTACATACAAATAACCAACTACAACATGCACAATGACCACAAAATACAGATACGTCTCTTGTTGTCAACTTAACTTCACCACGATTTTAGTCGAGCCAATTTCTGGCCGGTGCAAATTTAGCATAATTGATGGCGTGTTTGCCCTATCTGGGCGTAGTGGTACGTCTGACATGCTTGCGCAAGTGTCGTGTTAAATTCAGTTGGTGTTAAAGAGTATCCGTGTTAAATTGAGTCGTTAAATTGAGTCGGACGTTAAAAACACTTTGTTAAATTCAGTCTGGCGTTGAAAAAACAATGTATCATAGTGACCTCAATCACTTGGTTACGCGTAGACTTTTATTAACACGCGTACCATTCGCCCCGACTGTTTTTAACAATGTACACTGTTAAAATTCAGTCAGATAGCGCGCATTAGACGCTGCTATCAATAGCAGACGATGAACATTCGGGTACAACCGAGAGTCACAGGCTCTTAAGGCCACGAGAAGGTTGTTGGGTATGACCTTCTTGCGCTCTTGCCCTCTTTCCCTTGTTTCTTGCATTTCCTGGTATTTCCTCTGCATTATGACTGCAACTTTGACACTCCACCTCGTAGAGAATTCGGAAATGGAAGATCGGCTTGCCAGTGCAACATTCCATTTACGCTTTCCATTGCGTCAACGTCAGAACAAACCAGAAAGGTAAGCACTAGACACAACAATGCTCGGACATTAGGCCGAGCAGACTTGATTCACAGTTTAACGTCCAGCTTTTTTCACGACGGCATGCGGGCGGGCGGTCATTGTTCATTATTCATCTAATATTTTAATAATAATTGCAACCTCGGAGACAAGGGTCCCGTGATGACCATCTATGTACCACAGGGCGGAGCACACTGTGTTGACATAGGATCTGCCGGATTCTAGTTGGTCAGAAAGGAATTTCAATCCTTTCTCTATGGTGCAAATGTAATCAGAATTTGGAGAGAAAAGAAAGCGATAGAAATAAAAAGTAGGTAAAAATAGATAAAAAGATAGATAAAAAGTAGGTAGAAGTATTGGATTGCTCGAAGCTTTGCGAAGTACGACGACACGTATGGTCTACACAGGACTGGTGAGGGCGGGTGTTCAAATGAACTGGAATGTGCAGAGTTTCCGCCGTCGAGAATTTTTTAAGCAAACCCTACCCTTCGCGTGCCAATTTCGGTTGCGAACGGACAAAAGACGTGGCCACGTATCGCGAGCACACACACACACACACACACACACACACACACACACACACACACACACGCACACACAAACAATTTGAGCTTTATATATACTAGATATTTACAGTTCTGATGAAAGTTTGCAGCATTTCTAACTAATGTATGAGAGCAGTTGCCACCGAAAATTTATCTGTGGGGGAAGCAACCAAATCAGAAATGGCCATCAGAAATGTCTTCTTTGTCTGTAATCCTTCAGGGAATTCCATGGCGTCTACCCTATTCCCTAACAACACTGTACAAAGGCACATAGTACCAAAATGTTCTAATAGGAGCCTTGCAGCTAAATGCGGGGTAATACGGTAGAAGGTAGCGCATGTCGAAAGAAACGTGTAACATGGATTCGGTGCAAATGCAATATCAGAATTTAGAGAGAACGCAAGCGCTAAAAGAGTAATTTTGATAAAAACACTTTGAAACGTTCGGTGAAAACGACACGTACAAAGGACTGGTAGGGGTATGTGCATGTGGGCGAATAAACTGGAATGTGCTCTGTTTGCGTGAGCAAAATATTTTACGCAGGTTTGACCCCTCCAGAAGATCCTGTGTATTCATAAAACGAAACACTGCTACGCGTATATATATAAGCATGCAAACGTTCGCATACAATCTCAGTCGATATATAGAGCACGGACGTCGTACCCGCCGTACCTCACTTGCATTTCAGACAGTATACTGGACCGATGAGTATTAGTGTCGGCTGACAATTGAGCGAGATGGCGCGGTCGTGCATGTGCTCTATATGCGCGCTTGAACCATTGGTGACCACTTAAGATGCATTCAACTCAATTTCCAGCAACGCACAATAAACTTAACAAGTTCTGGTTATAGAACCTAACAAACAACCTTACTCTATATTATTGCTAGCGTAAATTAGAAATAATGACAACACATTACTAGTAGCTAGACAACTCCAAATCCAGTATATTGAATGCCAATCACAGAATTTACGCTTTGCACGAACTACTCCTACGTGTGCATTGCCTAGAAAGTTCTAAAATTAACGCACACGTTGAAACGTTTGGATAGGCGGATCGAATCGACGAAACCAGGAGATTTCCGTCAACCCCTTGCAGAGTATTGGAACAACCTGCCGAGTTTTCTGTATCTGAAAAAAAACAATAATACAAGTATTTTGTTTATTGCAAGTCTATATTACACAAATAAATGTACCCGCAGCCATAATGTAGCGCAAGAAGTATAGTCTTTCAGGTGTGCTGGAAGTGTTGACTCAAACTGGAGCATTGACACGAACTCCTGTGTGGTTAGTTTTATGTCAGCGAAAGTTGCTAGAGGCCTCACAATATCGGGAAATTGTTTGGCAAGATCACCAATAGGTCCAAGTCCAACAACAAATTGATCTATTTCAGCTTTGCGGCTTACTATGAGCTCATTTAGCAGTATAGTTGTTATTGCATCATCTCTATTTGAGATGGTGAGAGGATGAGGACACCCGGCCGCTATAAGTGCATCCGAAATACTTCTAGACTCACGAAGAAATTATCTGTTTTACAATCTTCCAAATCGCTAATCTATACAACACATACAAACATACAAAACAATAACTTTTGACATATACACTGCATGTTGTACGTTTATTACTCACATCATGCGTTTCTGTCATGATTTTGTCATAGCGCGACTAATTACCTTCAAGGTGCATACCGGCCGAGGGTTTGTACTTCTAGTGCTTCTTCATTTTAGTAGCACTACATTCATACATTAGAGTAGAACTTTGTTATCTATATAAAAGACCATAATAACAAACACCTAAAATTAACAGTTTGCGCTTAATTAAAACTTACAAATTATTAGCTTCTAACTGGTTGTACACTTTGAAAGATTAATATACCGGCACTTTTGCAAAGAATTTGGTCAAATGTTCTCTTAGATCTGTTTGCATAAATTCCAATTCACAGTTGTCAAACTTCATTCTAAGACCCAGACGTGGATAGTTGCTACGCTGTAAAAGCAATAATGTGCTAGCGCTAAAGAGATAGTCAAAGGCCATGAACCCTGTGTATCCACGGAAGATGATATAAAAATTGTGATATTTTATGGAAGCACTTCACATCTATGAATATCGAGATTAATATTAACTACAGGTGCCATCCTTACTTGGAAGGGTGCTACCGTACTCCCAGAGCCTTATATGCATCTAAAGCAAAACCAGCTATATTGAAAATAACAACTTTTAGCTGCCCACTTTGCTTTTGAACATTTTTCATGTTCAAAAGCAATACCTGATTACTATAATTCAAAGACCTTAGAATTACCTCAACATGAGTTATTGAAAGAGTTTGACAAAATATTTGCTAATTTGAAAGTAAATGTAGGTGATTTTTTGTTCTGTAAATGTTCAGTAAATTTGTGTTATTTGTTAATGTAGGTGACCCCTGAGGAAGTTGATTACATCAAAATTGCAAATATCGCGGACAGTCTGCCACGTCTTGGAGACTGTATGCAACACCAGTCCCTGTATGCCCTCAACAGACGCCATAAACGGATTTGTTACTCAAATGCCTTCACACCCTCTACAAAAGCACCCAAGGACAATAAATGTACCAGACATGCGTATCTTTACATATATGAATACTCCATTTTCTGACGGGTGAGATGTAGGCACGATACGAATGCTGTATAGATAGGTATACAAAGCTACTGTTCCATCCCGGCAAGAAGATTTTCAGCTTATGAAAAATGGGATTTCATTGACGTAGACAAACCCTTTATTGGGGCATCGCCACCTACTCAAGCAGCAGTCGCTCAGTTTGGTCTACTTTCACGAGTGCGAGCTGATCGAGGCGTAGAGAATGTCAGAGTCGCTGAGTACATGCTAGTAGCAGCAAGAGGAACGGGGAGACATAGCTTTATTGCCGTTCGCTATACACAACCAGAGGATCGAACGTCTATGGAGAGACGTAACCGTGGGAGTAACATCGTCATAAAAATATATTTCAGGATTTGGAAAGGCGTCAGCTACTAGATCCAGGCAACGTTACTGACTTGTTCTGCTTGCAATATGTCTCTATTCCCAGAATTCAAGCCAGTTTTGATGGATTTCGTCAAGGTTGGTGCAGGCATCTTGTGTCCACTGAACATGCAGAACTCCGTCGTAGGTTAGAAATTTTGATATAATGTTTCTAAATACGGTATTTATTGTAATTTACGGTTCGCCTGTCCAGTTATGGATATCTGGCATGTTAAGAATGCTGGGATCAAGCTACTCCGTAGCCGATGCATTGACCGTAGATCCAAGCATTTTGGAATAGATTGGGACGGTCCAGTCTCCCTAGACAAAGAATCGGATTCAAAAGGAGTTAGTATGCCCTTGGACGTTGCAGCTCCAATTGTCCCACGAGATCTAGAGGAACTAAAGAGAACTTACGCGACTTTCTAACTCACATCCTTAAAGATAACGTCTTCCAATTTAATAACAAATATTATCGACAGATACACGGAACAGCGATGGGAACGAAAGCAGCCCCGACGTATGCTTGTCTCTTCATGTGGGACTTGGAGATCGATTTCTTTAATAAAGCCAGAATACTAAAACGTAAACCAACATTATGGTATCGTTACATTGATGATATCATAATGATTTGGGATGATAGCCACGAGGAACTAATGGATTTTCTGGAAGAACTTAATCACTCCAATTCCCACATAAAATTTACTTGGACAATCTCGCAGACACAAGCAACATTCCTCGATCTCGACATCCATACATGGATGGAAAACCCCAGAAATGAAGCGACAGCGGCCAGTTTGTGAGCGACAGAATGCAAGGGTTGGTAGGCTTGAGAGCAGCGAAAGCGGTGAAGGTTTGGATGGAATTGCAGAGGTGGACGGTAGAGAACGAGGAAGGAAAGAAGTGGCATGAGGAGTAAGTAACCACATCTGACTGTTGTTTGTTGTTGTTGTTGTTGTTGTTGTGTGTGTTTGTGTGTGAGAGAGAGAGAAAGAATGCTTTACTATTGTATACTGCACTTCATAGAAACAGTGAACGTTGTATGTATTCTCCAGTGGAGCCCAAAACCGGCTGGACTGAAGAGAAGAGGTTTGTAGGAATAATTAGATAATACAGTTGGCTGGCGAGGTAACAAGAAATACATGTATTTTGTAGGAGACTACTGGCACTAGAGACACACTACCCCGACTGCGAGGATGTCGTCATCACTCCTCCCCTATTTGAACCCACACGTCCCGTCGGTGCACATCTACCCCGCAACCTTCCCGACAACCCAGCACCTATCGACCTCTTCAACCTTTACTTTAACGACGACATCCTCCTCAAGATTGCGGCCTGGACCAACAGCAAAGGGAGATATAGGAAAGCCACCGAGAGGAGCTTCCAATGGCAGCACGACACCACCCCCCAGGAGCTCAGAGCCTATTTTGGCATTTTGTTGGGCATGGGATTAATCCGTCTGCCCCAGATCTCCCACTACTGGTCCCAGAGTGAATTCTGGGGCCACAGCTTTTTCAAGCGTACCATGTCGGCACGGCGGTTTAGGGCTAGCTCTGGTGCATTGAAGGTTAGTAAATAAGCAATTTCTGTGAAAATGGAAAAGGTTACAGAATGTTTCTTGCCTAGATGAATGAATTTGTTCCACCTAAGGGAAAACCGCCGTGCCAGGAGATCGGGGCAGAGGACACAGCACGCCTCAGAGAGCCGGTCCCTGGCCCCAGCACAGGGGTACAGGAAGAAGCACCAGTTGGTCCTGTTGCTGAGGGCCAGGAGGCACCCAACCCCAGTATCGGGGATCAGGGTGCCACTAAATCAACACCAGACCGGCTCTTTAAGATTCGACCAGTACTACAGCAGGTATGGAGACGTGTCACAGCTTGTAGTATGAACAATAATTGTATGTGACGATAGATGAGGCGTGCTTGCCGCATGTATTGTCAACCCGGACAGAAACTTGCAATAGATGAACGTATGCTTCGTTTCAAAGGTTAAATAAATTTAATGTAAATCGATACGTCTGATTGTATTGCAGTTCTATTTTTAGGAAGGTCCGGCATGCGGCAATATATGCCCAACAAACCCATCAAGTGAGGCTTCAAGCTATGGGTCTTAGCAACATCAAGACTCATCCTCTCCCGGTGGAGCCGGTTACGTCGTCGACTTTGACGTTTATGTAGGCTCCCAGGGCGTTCCGGAAGAGGGCCTCACTCAACGGGTAGTATTAGAGCTCCTGGAGCCTCCTGCCAGCAGCAATCTTCCATTGCCTGTCCTTGGGCTGGGTTACCATCTTTACTTAGATAATTACTACACTTCCGGTATGGGTTATATTTTGAGTGCATTGATGTAGTAGGCATTGTGTGTTTCCTCGTAGGTAAACTATTTCGCCAGCTCAGGGACAAAGAAATATATGCTGCTGGAACAATGCGCCGAGGACGCTCCGGTTTACCACCGCAAATTGGTGGACCAATTTTGAAAAAGGAGGACAGAGGCAGTTGGCGTTGGACACGTGACGGCGACTGTCTGTACCTAGTCTGGGTCGACAACAGTCTCCCTGTCTTTTGCTCGACCCTGCACCAAGGGTCGAGCAAGAACCTGAAAGTCAAGAGGAAGGGCAAGGGGACTGGTAAGTAGCGTGAGAATTTAACTGTTTTGTAAATTGAATTACTTAATTAACTTTGAATTTAGGAAAAGCAAGGGAATTTCCTTGTCCACCTGTCGTCCCAGACTACAATAGGTACATGGGTGGAGTCGACATCTTTGACCAGATGGCAGGTGCCTACCCGGTCTTGAGGAAGGTCTTCTGTTGGCCAATCGTCTTTTTTTACAACTTCCTCGAGACCGCGGCAATGAATTCATGGCACCTGTACAAACTAACTACCAATCCAGAAGTAAGTATCATAGGTATGAATTCTCTACGTATATACAGTATAGCTAGTTGTTCATGTTATAGATGAAACATATTGACTATCAAGAACGTCTGGTCAAAGAACTGGTTGCTGCCGAACAGGAAGCTCAACAACATCGATCTAACAGAGGTGGTCGACCACAAGATCCAGTCGCTGCCTCTGCAGCTTCCTATATTCTCCCTATGCACCACACTCCTACGTTTTATGAGCACCCTGCGCGCCGGTGAGGGCAGATGCATGCTGTGTTCAGTAGTACTGCTTCTTAAACCTGTATTTTTTAGTTGTATATATTGCTATTTCCAAGGCAAGAAGGCAGAGGTGCGGAGTTATTGCAGGGAGTGTGGTGTATTTCTCTGTTTGCGTTCAGGCCACAACTGCTATAAACTTTATCATAGTAGAACAAATAGATTAGCAATAGAATGTAGGGAATTTGCAGTTACTAAGAAGGCTACTAAGCCAGGGTTTATGTGTTTTGTGTTAGGGGGTGGTGGAGATGATAATATATAGCGTAGTTCATAGCATAGGTGTACTGTTCATAATTGTACATATGCATGTATGTATGAGTGTGGCCAAAATGGCTGCTATTGAAAATTGTGGCACTGTACTTAATTTCTTCCTTTCATAGGTAAGTAATGCTTAAAACCGTGTAGAGTTTAGGCCGTTCCATCTTCTCATTTCGTTTGTGTGGTCGTATTGCTGTATTGTAGGCTTTGCGCTAGACCATTGATATTGAAGGAGGAGGGTCCTAAAAGGGACCGCCTTTGGTCGTTGATATCAAGCTTTTAAGATGGCAGCTCGACGGGTAACGTCGACGACTACCAGTGTACGAAATGGCAAGTCTGGAGCTGCAAAGGTAGATTTATAGTGAATTTTAGAAGCTTTACATACGGGATAGAGACGCCATATTAAAATAACGTGAAAATGCAAGGGATTATAGCAACAACAACAACGACGACAACAACAACAGAAGCAAAAGAAGTTAACACCATAACTAGACTAACTGAGACGCGGTGTGCTCCCCCTGAGGCTACCCCCCACTTCCTAATCAAAATCTATTCGGAGAGTCATGGTACAGATATTGATCCACTGTAAATGGTAGCTCGTATACGTGATCAGTATGAAAATTGAGATTTGTAGAGTCTCTCTAGAATTGCACAAACACACCCGCGAATCTCTTGCTGTGCGTCTTCTTGCTTCATAAATTTACTAAATTAGTCTAGATCACGACATTTAGTTGATATCATATACATGTCCGCTAAATATATATTTCTTGTCTAATTAATTTAAAGATATATGTTACTATAATTATAGGATGTAATTAGCTTGCGCGGTTTGCACCCTTTACACTACTTGTCGTGTAATACATATAGCGAGAAACACTTCTATTTGAAGGTGGAAACAAGAGTCAGCAAAACCATGTTGCAGGACGCTTTTATGATGAGGATTCATCGCACCCTGCTGGTACATGCAGCTGAAGTGAGTAAAATTGAAATTTACTAAACAAGCCAGAAGCGTACGCCGTTAGGGTTTTGCGCCAGAGTGACCGTCATCAGCCACCCACACCGTGCTCGATACTTGAACAGAAGCTTCAAGGTTTCTTGCGAGACATAGGTACATATCTACTGTCTAACTATTTCACCAACTGTTGCGTACAGCTATAAATTACTTACTAATTTCTAAGGTAACAACGCTAATTAAGAATCGAGGGAGACGCCGGTATCTAATATAACGCAATTTTGGGTCGCACATCGAGCTCTAGAAAGAGGCTGACATGACATTTCGAAAATACCAATACCGTGGGTCATGCTGCACGACCGGACCAAAACCTACGGCACGCGGCAGTAATACGTACTAGACACTAACAAAACAATAAGCAACAAACAGTCGAGAACATCGAGGACACTATATATAATACCAGTTGCATCGGTTCACTAAATATCCAGGCAAGCGACCTCCGTCTTTGCTTTCAGGTTCCTTCACCCGTTACTCAGTCCAGACATCTCCGCTCTAGAAAAGATGAATGGAGAAATCCGCAGTAAACAACCAACAAACAGATGTCTACAGCATGGGGATCACTCTGGTAGAGCTGTGGAGCTCGGCAAAAATACTTCTTTATAGCAATGGTTTCTGTGTCTAAGTCAAAGATATTACATGCGTACATCGACTTGCTTCCTGCTCCGGGAAAAAGTCATCAGCTGCACTACCTCAAGAAAACTATTGGGGAAAGTTTTGTTGAAAAAGACTGATATTTGGCAGAACTATTTTCAGATGACACATCACTGATGGAAGATGAAACTTTTAGTAAACTAGACGAGTGGGTCGTAGTCTTGCCTCGTGAAGACATGATGTTGGCAATGTTCCTCTTCGCATACTTCCAGCGAGAATATGGCGTTGGGACATTCGCAGCTTCACAGAAGGTTGCTGATGATGTTCACCATCCTTGAAAGAACCACTAACAGATGGAAAACAACTTTTCAAGCTAATGGTGAGTTTCCAGTCTTGCGATTGGGAAAGTATGAACGCTCGTCTGTCATCTATGATGAAGTGTGGAGAGAAGCAGTTGCATGGGCCCGAGAGAATGCTAATGTTAAGGAAATGCCTAACATACTGTCCAAGACGTTGGTACCTTAACAATGATATTCTACCCTTTATTTCTTCTCCCCAGGGTTTCCCAAGAAAGTATGTCTAGAAATAGCCAGAAAATTCCTTCACGACTTGGAATTTGAGAGAGTAGATTGTGGCAAAAAGGGTGTCTATATTGATGGGCATGAACGACCTGATGTTGTCAAAGCACCAGCTTCAGATGGGAACATCCTGTTCAATTCCGGCCCCCTATGGTCTTTCTTATTCAGGGGACCGAGACCTGTCCTCAGACTTCACCCAAACATATCCAAGGTTTCGTCCAGTTCAACAAACGACTTCGAATGCACCAGGTCCGTCATTACATTGGAAGCGGAGTACATGTGGAACATATGCGGGGAACGGCCACACAGGCTCACAGGCTAGAAATTACTGCCGAAAAGATGAAAACTTTACTGAAGCAGGCAGTATCGTCCTTGCAAGTCGCCCTAGAAATGATCCAGAACCGCAAGGAAGAACAACACGTCGAGGTGCACGAGCTGATAGGCGAGCAGATGCGTACAAACAGCTACGTAGCCGGACAACCACCATTCACCAGCTCGTCAACGATACACCAGACGACGTTGCCTGGATCCATTCTATCGCCCGTTACGGAAGAGGACGAAGTACACATGCGAAACTTATGTTCCTCCAAGGAGCAACTGGAACTGGAAAAACCACATCAATCGATCGAGTGTGCGGACGAATGTCGCTACACTACTACAAGAAACCGCCGAGTGACAAATGGTTTGACGGTTACATGGACGAATCACTCATTGTGATCGAGGAGTTCCGTACGTGTTTTACTCTAAGTAGCATGCTTGTGTTAGTTGATATTAATCCTCCACCTTTACAAGTAAAGGGTGGATACATGCCTAATATGGATACCCATATTATTATTACTAGTAATCTGCCGCCTGAGAAACAGTATGTGAACTGTGATGAAGCATGCAGAGCTGCTTTTATGCGTAGGTGTAATCCTGTTATTTGCACTGATGACATGTAATTTGCTGACATTGAATATTGTATTGAGAAATTTTTAGCTAACTAATACAAGTATCTATTAACTACATCGCCCACTTATTGTTCTGAAATACACCATTACGCCCCCGGAATTCTATTTCTACATCAAACCAGTACATTAAACTTGCATTATCCAAAGCGTTAAGGCCAGGCATGCCACGGCACGAGACCATAAACGGCTCGTAAATGATAGTATCCAAGTTCGACTGAGTTGTGGATATCCAAGTAAGGCTAGACGACACCAATACGGGACTTGTACTTGTTGATGCATAGTGGGTTTCATTAATGGGGATCTTGAGATACAGGAACTTGCATGCCAGTTGATTCTTCGGATCATAGCCGGTATCCTTATTCAAAGTTTGAAAATACATTGTCTTCAATACAGCACCGCTTTCGTCGAAAGCACTATCGCCCTTGACCGTTTGATTTGCACGCAATCTCCTAGGGATGACAGTAGCGTAGCTAGGCATGAGGCAGTGAGGCAGTTGCCTCGGTAGGAAAAATGGGCGTGGCATTTGTCACGTGGTCACTTTCAGGTCACACTTCTATCACGTGTCTGTGCTTTATTATGGCAGAGCCGCCAAAGAAGAAGAGAAAGCAGCTGTCTATTCAGTTGGCCTTGGGGTAAGCATAGGATACTAGACTGTGTTTTACGTTGGGCGAGGCCCCGTTGTAGTTTGAGTTTGTAGGATCACGTGTCATAGTCTCCCCCATGCAAGTGCTCCCCAGTCACTGCCATCTAGCTCACTGGTGGGAGTGCGTCCCTATACTCAGGCCTATGCATGAATTATCAGTCCCAGTAACTTTTATAGACCTATAGCTAGGCACCGGTAGGTCCAACAGGCGCACAGAATTCCTCCACAGATTACTTCATCCCTTTCTTCTATTCGTCCCCATATACGGCCGACGCTCTCCATGAACTACAGAAAGCTGGGAGTAGTGAATGCTGGTTACGTAATATTGTAATGTTGGAACAGTCATTGAAGAAGAGTGTTCGACAACACCCTATACACGTATATCCACGTTCTGAATGTGTATTCGTCTGTCTGTGAATACAGTGCCAATCTGCAATACATATTATAGACGGGAACCAGATGCTCTCCCTACACTGCGTCCAAGATCCACTTTCTCTCATTTGCTCTAGCTGTCATGGTACATTTCAGGACAAATCCGTAGTTAATTAATTGAAGTCTACATTGAACTCGTTCATGTTCCAGACTGCTATGTACGAGGTATCAATTAAACTTTTCACGTTGATACACATTACGAACGTTCTTTAAATCATTAATGAGGGGAAAGCTTGCAATGGTCAATTAAGATGAGTCAAAAATCTCAAACCATGCATCAAGGTGCTGCTGCATGCACCTGAGTAGCTAGGAGTCGTTCACTCCGGAAGTGAGTAATCCGCGCCGTTAGTATGAGTCGAATGCTGAGGAGTACCTCAGTCACGCCTAGGAGGTTCTGGCGCCAAAGACCGGGGAGTCACCTATGCCGGGGGGATCGGTGGCGCCGCAGACACTGAACTTGCGACGGCTGCATAATTATGTACTTACCCAAGCATGTGTTCCTTTTTACAGAAAGAAGCTCGAGTCATCGGATGGATCTGAGGCCACGTCGTATGCTAGATCTCCTTTCAATGAAGCAAACGGCGATGCAAAGGAGAATCTTCACCAAGATCAAGGTAGTTGGAACTAAGTAACCTTTCCGTAGTGTTACTTGACTGCGGTTGTTGCAGAAGTACACCCAACTGATACAGAAATGGCACAGTCATCCTTCAAAGATCCCACATACTATATCCACAGGAGGATCAGTGATGATGAGAGACTTTATCTACTAAAGAATAAATGGATACCACCTCTTTTGTTCAAATTTCCCACTAGAAATGGCAGGAAATACAACTGTCGATGGGAAGAAGATTATAGTTGGCTTCGATACTCTTCTAGTAAAGATGCTGCTTTCTGTTCTTTTTGTGTACTGTTTGCTGAGCAATCAACTGCCACTCAAACCACTGCACGTTGTGGATTCAATGCAGGTTCCTTCCATTCATCAGGTTTTCATGATTGGAAGAACGCTACTGGGCTGAAACGTAGCGCAATACGTTCACATGAGTGCAGTGAAATGCACAAGAACTCAGCAGCAAAGGCTCGATCTTTGTTGAATGTTGCTGAAGGCAAGTCCAAGGACATCCAGTCATCCATTTCTACATCACACGAAGTTGCAATTCAGAAAAATCGAGCAATCATTTTATCTGTTATTGATTTAGTCATTGCCCTTGGTCAACGCAATGTACCATTTCGGGGTCATAATTGGGACAAACAGCAAAGACGAGAAGACGGAAATTTCGATTTTTTCCTAAATTGGAAGTCAACATTTGACCCTGTACTTCAGGAGCATCTGTTGCATGGAAAGAAAAACGCTGTGTACAGGAGCCCAGATGTACAGAATGAAATTATACAGCTGGCTGGTTTGGAAGTGAGAAAGAAAATTGTAAATGATGCCAAAGTCAGTAAATGGTTTTCAGTGATGGCTGACGAATGCACTGATGCGGCACAATTAGAACAAATGGCAATATGCATTAGATTTGTAGACGAGACCAGCTACAAAAAGTTTGAAGTAAGAGAGGAGTTTATAGGGTTTGTCGAGCTTGCTGTTGCCAATGCTGAATGTATTAGTGCAGCTATTACAGACTATCTGAAGGAGTGTGACTTAGATATTGGATTGCTCCGTGGCCAGGGCTATGATGGAGCCTCCGTAATGTCTGGAAGGGCCTCAGGTGTGTCTACCAGAATTCTTCAGCAACAGCCAAGAGCATTCTACCAACATTGTCGGTCGCATAAATTGAACTTAGTCATAGCGTCTTCGTGCAAACAAGTACCACAAATTAGAGATATGTTTGATTCTGTAGGAGCTTTGACCTGGTTTCTTGGAGGAAGTCCAAAGCGGAAGAGCATTCTTAGTCGATACTTGAAAATTGACGATATATCTGAGTATCTTACAGCAGAATTTGATGAAGAGAATGTAACCACTGCTGAGCCACAACTCAGCGATGTCCTTGTTCAGAAGTCAGCAAAGAAGCAACTGCCTGTACTATGTCAAACCAGATGGTCTGCTAGACTAGCAACACTATCAAGCATGCTTGCTAAATACAAAGCAATATGTCATGCTCTGGAAGACATTGCTATCGAGAGTTCGAGTTCTGATTCAAGGACTCAGGCTACATCTTACAGCAGACTTCTACATTCTTCCCAGTTTATTGTTTCACTTGTGGTGGCTCAGTTTATACTCAGTTTCTGTGACCCGCTGACGATGGTTTTGCAAAAGCCCAACTGTGATGTACTAAAGGCATTTAGAAAGGCAAAGCTCTTGAGGTCAACAATTGCAGCACAACGAAATGAACAGCAGTTTGGGCAAGTGTGGAGGAAGGCCAAAGCAATCGCTGAAGAGCTCCAAACTGAGATTAGGATGCCTAGGATGACTGCCAGAAGTAAACACAGGAGTAATGCTGGAGTGGGTACATTAGAAAGTGAGTGCCCTGAAGCTTACTTTAGAAGAAATGTGTTCTACACTTTTATAGACCACACGGTAACGCAACTTGAAGAACGCTTTCCAAATTCTTCAGAGGGGATGTTTCTTGGGTTTAGTCTTCTTCCTAATTTTGTGCTTGACTTAACAACTGACGACAAAGAAGCTATCACAAGATTTTTCAGTCCAGACTTGCCGAAACCAGAAACTTTCGATACTGAGATACTCATTTGGAAGAGCGAATGCTCAGAAGTTCCAAGAGCGGAACGGCTAAATGCCACATTACTTGACACGCTGCAATTAGCGGATAAAGACTTTTACCCGAACGTGCATGCGATACTCAAGCTATTGTTGACTCTACCAGTAGGGTCAGTATCTTGCGAGAGGTCGTTTTCGAAGATGAGAAGGCTTAAACATTGGTCAAGAACCACTATGGGAGAGAATAGGCTAAATGGGTTAGCTCTCATGTTTGTCCACAAGGATATGAAAATTAGCAGAGAAAATGTTCTGCAAAGATTTGATTCCACGAGACATAGAAGGATTGGACAGCTTCATCTGCCAACTGCTAACTAATCCAAGTGTAGTTTACTGTTTTTACCCTGTCAAATCAATTAAGCATATCAATATGACAGCAATAGCCTTAGGTAGTGCATATCAATAAGGAATTAATATTAATAAAAAAATTAATATTAATATCAATTTGCCTCGGTAAGAAAAAAATCCTGGCTACGCCACTGGATGAGAGCATACTCGACACTATTTCTGCGTCATCGATGTCAACTCTTCCTCATCAGCAACCACCACGTCAACATCGTTAACAGCCAACTCGCAAACAGCCAGCTCGTCGACGAGCAACTCAACCACGTCATTCACCAGCTCCCTCATCTGACTCTGAGCCTGAGCCAGCTGCCCGTCTTGATCGCCGCACTGATGCACTGCCTGTGGAGCATTTGTGCCATGTTCCACCTGTTGATGATTACCAACGGCAATTACCACAATTTGCACTACGAAGGCCTGCTGGATTCTACCCTCCCCAACCGTATCCTACCACTGCTGTAGGATACTTTAAATTATTCTTCACCAACAACATGATCGAGATTAATAGAACGTATGCGTTTGATGTCTTTTCTCTGCATTTGTCTTCATGGTATAATATTTTGTAGTAACTGTAAAAAAAGTTATATAGTTATACTTCTATACTGTTGCTACAGTTGCAAATAATAGTACTTTGCTATGCGCACGCTAGATTATAAAGGCGCGCGCTAGGTAATAAAGACGCGCGCTAGGTAATAAAGACGCGCGCTAGATAATTATAAGCGTGACATAGTAGTGCAAAGGTGATTGAGGGGAGGAACTTCGCGGTAGGGTTCTGAAGGGCTAGAAAGCAGAGAGTCATTTGGTCACCAAAAGCGAAAAAAATGATAGAGCTGTGGACCGATGTACTCGAGAAATACGACGGCAAAATGATGACAAAAAAATCCAAGGAGAAGATTGCCACCCAGCAGCTACTGCGATCAAGTCAATCTTCAACATTTCTCGGAGTCGGAGGTGCGCAATGAAATAGACAGCATTGTCAAGAAAGCGAAAGGGATCTATGCCCAGCATCGACTTCCAAAAGAAAAGGGGCGTGAAACAGATGATGCCGATATTCGCTTGATGAGAAAGCTGCCAAATTAGCATGGCCTAACTTTGCTGTTTTCATTGCTCACTTTCGAAACCATCCCTCACTGGGACCTGGCTCTGTTGAAGACGCTTCTTTGCTACCTAATCTACCGCTATCTCAGCGTGCTGAAGAGGACTCATTTGTAACCACAGGTGTTGTGGCAGAGGAAGCCCAACACCCACTTCTCACACGTTCCAGACCATCTACACCTAGTTCACGTACATTAAATCCCGTACAGCCACCACTAGAGTCTTCCAGCGACAATAACGCTGAAGAGGAAGCAGCACCAAAGGCAAAAAAAGAAGGCTCTCAAGACCCCACGAGTTGGTAGTGCGGGGTCTCAGCTAGCGTTCATTCAGGCCATGACAGAAATGCAAGAATCTAGCCAAAGGCAACAGTTTGAGCATGACCAGGCAATGCAACTGCAACTGCAGCAGTTTGAAGGAAAGAGAGAGAGAGAGAGGCAGCAGCACGACAGAAAAATTCGCCTGAATGAAGAGGAAATGAAGAAAAAGATGTCCCAGGAGAGTCAAATCTTTCAAACGCAGCTTATGCAGCAACAGCAAGCATTTCAGGCTGAGCTCTTTAAACTCCTCTTTCCTGATGAGCAATAGTTATAATTGACAATGTCTAACTTGTTATAGATTTAGTTTGTGTATGCCTTTTACATTTACTCAATGTCTATGTGTATAATTTAAAATATTCTTGAAATAACAACAATCTGTAGGCTAGACTTGGGAAATTATCAGTACCTAGGATTCAGGGTTCCCCAGGCATCCTGGAGCCGGGCGGGCCGCCCGGTTTAAAAATTGGCGGGGCCGCATAATCTCAAACTTGAGCGTTTCGCTTAGATGTTCAGATTATCACAACACTTACGGGGTGGTACCTGGCTGCTCCCACATCAAAACACCGAATTTCGAGTTCTTCCAGAATGAGCTAAAAATGTGTCTAAAAATAAGCCTAGCTATTCGATAATGTTTACCTCGAAGCATTTCATGCAATCTTGATGCTGCGCAATGTTACGGAAGGATTAGTACGAGGTCTTGCGTCGCTAGTGTCGCCGTACCAGCTTGCCGTAGATCTCGTTTTTCTCCGCCATTATGCGCGATACGGGAACGCGGCTACGCTCCTACGTACTAGACACGTGATGCAACTCTATGTATAGGATTCTAATGACGTTCGTTGGATATAATTCAAATTATTGTATCTTGCGCGAACCATGCGCAGTTGCATTATACGGGTAGTTGAGGCGTGGTCGTAGCAACTAATTGTTGCAACGGGTCACCAGATGCATAACAACCAATCAGCACGTCAGAAAGTAATTAACGCACCAATCAGCACGTTGGAAAGTTTATTTTGCGGGAAAGTGTCATGTTCGTTTCCGGTTTCGAAACGAGTGTTGTGTTGGAGATGCCTCGTCCCCGTGCGAGTAGAAGACCTGTCCGTCCCAATCTGGAACGAGGCGGCTACTCCCGCTGTGACGGATATGCTCTCGTGGATCTAGCGCTGCTTTCAGCGCAGTTGGAGGAGGTTGCCGTGTGTGCCACGTGCAAGAAGGGGAACATCAGCCTGAAGATGGGAAGCAACCGACCGGGATTTTCGCTTCCGTTGCTACTGGAGTGCACAAACAAGTGAGTGTCACCGATCATGAGCACAATGAACATAACTAGAATGTGTGAACGTGGCGTATTGACGTAATGCCACAACAATGTCCACCCGCTGAGATTGTGCGTATTTCTTTCTAGTCATTGTGGTGTAAATGTGCGAACTGGCGTTGCTTTCCATTCTTCGAAGCGAATTGGCGGTGGTGGCAACAGCCCATTCGAAGTCAACCGGAGAATGGTGCTCGCTGCACGTGAGATCGGGTGTGGCCAGAAGGCTTTACAGGTGAGAGTCGTCACTTGTGCTTTAGTACACGTTGTCTATTTCGTTTTTTCTACATTTAGAAACTAGCAGTTGTCGTTGGCATGCACGGTGGTCTAGCCAATGAGGGATTTGTATCAAACCAGAAGGCTGTTCATGGTGCTGCTGTTTCTGTAGCCAAGGTGGAGATGGAGAGGGCAGTCCATGAACTGAAAGCATACTGTGACAGTGCAACACCTAATCCTGGTAGGTAACTAACACATTTTATTGGAATGACCTATAAAGAAATTGTTTGTTTTCTTCAATAGCAACCAGTGTTGCACCGATAATCGGATCGGCTATCGGTTATCGGCCGATATAGGCATATCGGTACTGTATCGGAATCGGTAAATTGCGCGTAGGTGCGGAGATGAGCCGGAAGTCTCCCATTTGGGAGCACTTTGAGGTAGCTGAGGACACAAGATTCGGCTATCGGTTATCGGCAGATATAGGCATATCGGTACCGTATGGGAATCGGTAAATTGCGCGTAGGTGCTCGCCGATAGATTGCGCATGCGTATGCAGAACGGTACTGTAGAACCACGTGAGTAGCCTGCATGTCGGCGGAGACGAGACGGAAGTCTCCCATTTGGGAGTACTTTGAGGTAACTGAGGACGCAAGATTCGCTCGCTGCAAGGCTTGCAAGATGAAGATATCACGCGGTGGACAGACGACAAAAACCTTCAACACCACAAATCTCCAGCATCACTTGAGAACTCGACACCAAGATAGGAGTGCGGCATACGAAAGGGCCATAGAGGAGGAGAAGGTGAAGGCTAAAGACCGAAAGCAAACCAAGGCATCTGCGTGCTTTCTCCAGCAGTCGTTGCTGGACGTACGGAAATGGGACATCAATAATGCACGCGCACAAAGAGTGCATCAATTAATCGCTGAAATGATTGCCATTGACTCACAGCCCCTGTCAATAGTGAATGATGTCGGGTTTACTCGTCTGCTACGTGAGCTTGAGCCGAGGTATTCTCTTCCTAGTAGAAGATACATAACTGAGACAGTTCTGCCTAAGGTCTATGAAGAAGTGAGGAGTGGAGTCAGGAAACAGGTGGATGGAGTGTCTTTCTTCAGTTTTACCACAGATGGATGGACTTCTGATGATGGTATTGCAAACTTCCTTAGTCTTACTGCTCACTGGTTAACTGATGATTTTGAAAGAAAATCTGCTATCCTTCATGTCCTTCCACTGGAAGAGGCTCACACTGGTGAATACTTGTGTCATACTTTCCTGCAAATGTTGGACGGTTGGAACATAAAGAAGAACCAAGTCCACTTGGTGCTGCGAGACAATGCTGCTAACATGGTCAAGGGAATGAGAGAAGCATGTGTTCCATCTTATGGCTGCTTTGCCCATACACTACAGTTAGTCATTGGGGATGGACTGTTGTTTCAAAAAGTAGTTAAAGATCTGCTTGCCGTCTGCCACAGAATTGTTAGTCACTTTAAACATTCATCACTTGCCCATTCACGTCTGCAAAAGATTCAAGCTAGTCTCGGATTACCTCAGCACCGCCTACCACAAGATGTATCAACCAGATGGAATTCCTCCCTCTACATGCTCCAAGCAATCATAGAACAAAAGATGGCCATAGCTGCTTATTCCTCAGAGTATAGGATTCCCCAACTGACAGCAACACAGCTGGAAATAGCTGCAAAAGTTATTGAGGTACTTGAACCTTTCGAGGAAATCACAAAAGCAGTCTCATCTAATGCATCGACCATATCATTAGTCATTCCGTTTGTTCGAATGCTTCATAGGACGCTGAAAGAGCAACATAATGACAAAGGAATTCAGTCAATGAAGGATGAGATTCTAAAGTCATTGCAAAAGAGATTTTCGGACATAACTGATAACTACTCTTTAGTCTTAGCAACACTGTTGGACCCCAGATTCAAGGACAAGTTTTTCAGTGACACATCAGAAAGAAGTTTTGCTAGAGGTCTTCTTCAGGAGAAATGTCATGAACTACTGCTAGAAACAAAATCAGATCCTGACTCATGTGCAGAGGACACTTGCCCACCCTCTCCTAAGAGACCTCAAAGTTTACTTTGGAGAAGTTTCTCAGATATTTTAAAAGAAACGGGCTCCTGTTCAGCAAGTTCTAAGACTCCATCGAACATTGACCATTATCTGTCAGAACCAGTAATAGATTTTCACCAGGCCAGCTGTGACAGCTGGTGGATGGAAAACAACAGGAGATTTCCACTTCTGTCAGAGCTTGCACAACGCTACTTAAGTGCCCCTGCAACATCTGTTCCCTCAGAAAGGGTTTTCTCTGATGCTGGCAACATCTGTAATGATAAACGTAACAGGCTAGCACCCGAGCGAACAGAAACATTGTTATTTATTAAGAAGAACTTTGACATATGTAAAAAATGAACATCACTCTTTATCTAGTATCTACAAAATAGTATAAATTTATCAGATATCGGTATCGGCTATCGGTATCGGTTCATTGTGTGCTTGCATATCGGTTATCGGTATATCGGCGAAATTCTCTTATCGGTGCAACACTGATAGCAACCTATCATCCAGATGATGATGATGATGGCGATGATTTTTGCGGTTTTCACGACGATGAGGATGACACGGAATTTCATGGTTTCGCCTCATCTGAGGATGTTGTTGATGTGGCTGTATCTTGTGATGGTACCTGGCAGAAGAGAGGCCATCAAAGTCTGTATGGGGTACAGGCAGCTATTTCTGCTGTAACAGGCAAGGTAATCGATTACGAAATCGAAAGTCGTTTCTGCAAGAATTGCCAGTCGCATAGTTCTTGGGACAGGGGAAGTGAGAATTATAGGGAATGGAAGGCCTCTCATGTTGAGAATTGCAGCTTGACCTACACCGGTTCTTCTAACAGCATGGAGACCCATGGTGCTGTCATCATGTGGTGTTGCTCTCTGGAACATTATAAGCTGCGCTATACCACATTCATTGGGGATGGCGATAGCTCTGCGTATCGATCTGTTGTTGCTGCAAACCCGTATGGTGATGACGTTACAATCACAAAGTCGGATTGCATCGGTCACGTGCAGAAGAGGATGGGAACTCAACTGAGGAGGCTCTGGACTGAGCACAAAGACCTTGCTATTCCCTTGCCATCTGGGACTGTGAGGAAGGGCATCAAAGGACAGTGCAGACTAACAGCTGACTTGATCAACAAATTACAGAACTACTATGGTATGGCCATTCGAAGCAATCTTGGAAACAAGTACAAAATGGTTTCTGCCATCGCTGCTATCTTTGGGCATCATTCTAATGACCACACCTTTTGCCCACCTGGAGATGACTCTTGGTGCAAGTATTTGAGGAGAGACCCAACATACAAGGACAAGGACATCCAAAAGAAGTCCTTGAGCTGATGGAGCCTGTATTTCTTCGTCTGAGTGACGATGATCTCCTGGACAGAGTGCAGCGTGGCGACACCCAAAACTCCAATGAATCTCTTCACAGCCTCATTTGGAAGAGGGTGCCGAAACATCTACCGTCGTCTCTGCAAATTGTAGAGATGTCAACCGCACTGTCTGTCATTCAGCGAAATTCAGGCAACGTTGGTTTGGTGTCTGTGTTAGAGTCGTTAGGTGTTACTAACACTGAGTTGTCTCGCCGTTTGCTGGAACGATTGGACGAAAGAAAGGAGCGTAAGATGCTCAGAAAACGGGATCCCGAGGTGAAGAAACGACGACAGGTTCTTCGAGGTATGAAGAACAGAGGAGAAGACCAGCTGTGGGAGAAGGGGCATCATACGCTGCTGGGTCATTTGAGGTGGAACTATGTAGTGCAAGTCGCAAAAATCGCTATTTTAGATTATTTTCCATTTGCAAACTATAGCATATTACCTTGCACTGAGCAAAATATCAGCGTCGTATCTCGTCAGTAAAGTGTCCCCAAAAACTTGTGTGCGAAGTCACGTGACTACAAAAATTCGAATTTTGGAGGCGTTGGAAGCCGGAAAAAACCGCAGAAAACAGGCAGATACGTAGCAATATCCGGGCTTTCGACCTTGTGACGTCAATGGGCTGTTATATGCATATAAATGACGATGCGCTATGAGATCCCGTCAGATCCGTGTATCGGCTGTTTTCATTGCGTTCTTTCTGCTTTCTCTCTTGCTTAGCATGTCTTTTCAACGTAAACGTCGGTTTCGTGGAAACCAATACAGCAAGCCCAAGAAGCCGGCAGTGCAGTTGTCGCGTTCAGCGGCGAAGCTGGCTGATGCGTCATACGAGACGGCGTCGTCATCGCACTCCGGCCTCGAGGGTTACCGTCTCGTCGACATGAACGTGTTGGCGGAGTTCCTAGCGGCAACAGTTGTTTGCAACAAGTGCCATGGACAAATTTCATTGTCAGAAGATGAAGACCAACGGATGGGATTGGCGTCCAAGCTCGCGGTTACGTGTCGAAAGTGTAAGCACAAAGAACAGAGCTACACGAGCAAGAAGATCAACAGCGGTGCTATGGACGTCAATAGGCGCATGGTTTTGGCTATGAGACTGATTGGCTGTGGACTCGAACCGCTCAAGCATTTCTGTTGCACAATGAACATGCCAGGTTCCTTGACGAAATCGTCCTACTCTGGTCACGTGACCATTCTTCGGCGTTGTGCCAAAGAAGAAGCGGAGAAGAGCATGACAAAGGCCGTGGACGACACCAGGCACCTCTATGAAGCTAATCCAGACGGTACAGTTGACATTGGGGTGTCTGGTGATGGAACCTGGCGGAAGAGAGGCTACTTATCTTTCCATGGTGTAGGCACGCTGATTTCTATTGTGTCTGGAAAAGTGGTGGACATATCCGTCAAGTCATCGTACTGCCGTGCCTGCACCATGTGTCAGAAAAAAGAAGGCACTGCAGAATATGATGAGTGGCTCTCAAAACATGTGCCAGAATGCCACAAGAACTATAGCGGTTCATCAGGTGGGATGGAGGTGTCCAGTATGATCGACATGTTCCAGAGGTCTGTGGCCACACGGCAAGCAAGGTATGTGGAATACCTGGGAGATGGAGACAGCAAGGCCATCAAAGGCATCAATGATTCTGCACCATATGGCCCAGACCTCTTGGTAGAAAAGCTGGAATGCATAAACCATGTGTCCAAAAGAATGTATGCTCGCCTGGAAAAAATAAAATCTGACAACAAAGGAAAGAAGCTGGCTGACGGAAAGGGACTGGATGGGAAAGGAAGACTTACTCTGGCTGTGATGAAAGAATTGCAGATGTACTATGGGAGAGCAATAAGAGAAAACCAGGCGAGCTTAGAACAGATGAAGAAAGCCATCTGGGCAACATTTTACCATCGGTCATCAACGGACAATAATCCGCAACATCATTATTGCCCAGATGGCGAGGGCACATGGTGTAAATACAATAAGGATGCCTCCTCCTACAGCCACCATGACGTCATCCCAGAACCGATTGCGGCTATCATCAAGCCTGCATACGAGGAGCTCAGCAGTGATGACCTCTTGAATAAGTGCCTACACGGCGGCACATCAAACGTGAATGAGGGGTTTAATAATATTTTATGGAGGATAGCTCCAAAGTCGGAATTCTCTGGGCTTCCAACTTTGGAGCTATCCTCCTATTTAGCTGTAATTCGGTTTAATGATGGGGAAGGTTTTTTTACGAGTTTTGAGTAGAGAGGGTGGGGAAGATATCGGGAGGCATGCGATGGTTACAGCTAAGAAAATGGACACAAAAAGAATAAAAAAAAGCGAATATCAGGAAAAACCTGAATCAAAGAAAAGGAGGCACTACCAGAGAAGGGAGAGAAAGAAAAAACAACAGAAGGCAGTGGCAAAAGAAGGAGTAACATATGGGGCGGGGCAATTTTGATGATTACAGCTAGTGCTAGATGTGTAGGTTGTAAGGAATTATAATATAAAATCAGAAGTTACAGAAAGTGTGTGTAAAAAATTATCTAAATTCAGTGAATTGTGTCTAGATCAGCTGGTAGCAAACTTGTTGTGTAAGCGTGTAGAGTAGTATAGTCACTTGGACGATATTGGAACCAGAGACGTCAACCTGAGTCCTGGAATGGGGACCCTTCCACACATTTTGCTTCATATCTCGCCTCACTGCAACTGAAAAATCATTAATTTGGTAACATGCTAACCTGGATGTACCAGGAACGTGTTCGCTGCGATACGAGAGTCAGCCGTTACGCAGATAATTGTAACCGAATTTTGAATTTTCGAACATTCTCATCTGCGTAGTTGCCGTTATCCAAATCGTAGAATGCCAAAAACGACGTGAAGTAGTCGAAAACAACCTGCTAGACAACATTGTTCACTAGCGCGTTCTAAAGACAGCCGGGAGATTTTAGCGGGAATTTTGAAATACATGACCGGATCGACTGGGAAACGTAAACACAGCCGACTACAACTGTTGCCATCAAAACCACGCAAAACATCAAAACTTGCGGACGTAGCAGCAAGGATGCTCCGCTGCAAATTTTGCCATCTAACTAGAAGTCCGGTTACCGTTCCTACTTGCTGCAGTCAATGGCTCGGTTGTAAGCATTGCACAAATCAATGCACACGATGCCTGCCTTGCAATGCAATGTGGTGAGACGATCAACTTCCACTGACTCTCTGCCGTCTGGACGACCCGAACGAACTGTAAAGAGAAATATGAAGAGCTGGGCAGCGCAGCTGCGGCTCACGGTGACAGGTCGTCTGACACAGAGCTTCCAACTGTGTTAAAACTTTACACGTTCATGCTGTTTCTGAATCAACACAAGCCGGTGCTCCATCACGCAGCTTGACGGCCGACGCCGAAGACTGCCTAGAGTTAATCGAGTGACACGTCTGCACGGTACTATTATATGTCGATCTATTACACGCACGCGCGTGTAGTCATCGTGCCCAGTATACTGATTACCGATTATTAGAATACCTACGTGTAAGCTTATATTCAAGCTAGCTAGACACACGGATACGTTGCCGGAAACGCGAAACAAGACAAATAATGCAATATCGGTACATGTGTACATTATTACCCTAGGCGTTGTACACCTAAAGTAGCGGCCAGTCACGTGACGTAACACCAGCTGCGAGGCAACTCGAACTGCGAGGCAGAGTCCTGACCCAGCAGCACCTTTAATTTTGGAAGCGAATATCCTATGCCTACTGTTTTAACACGTGTGAGACATCCCAGCATTGAGTCGTCAAGTTTTACTAACTGCAGCAATGCACATAAAAGCATGGTCACATTCAGATCGGTCACACCACAGCATTCAATCAACATCGCATAGATGCGAATTGGATGCGCATTGACCCATTTCACATTAAGAAAATGAAAAACGCGTGGGAGACATTAAACCGCCTATCGGTGTAACTTGTGTTAGAACCTGCGTTCATGGCTGCCTATCTCTACCCGAAAGCTCTCTAAATGTTGTTAAAAACTACAGTACGTCAATCTATAGAACAAGCACATTCACATTAGAGAAGGAACACAGATCTACTACTACTGCCAAGATGAGGCACAAACAAAGCAGAAGAAGGCGTTTATAAGAAAATATTTTCAGAAGATAAGGCTGTACGTTGAATCAGTCTATACTTATTATCTTATAGGTACCCGTATTTCAAAAATGCATGTTGGCGCTATGCCCAATACGTTTTGTTGCATTTAAAAATGTAATATCGATAACATGTATATCTCGTACATGACTACCTCTCTCATAGTCTCACTGTGCTTGGCTTTGCCGAAAAAGACCTGCCAGAGCAAATGACAAAAGAGGTTGAGCGATGAAGATCTACTCGAGAGGTTGCAACGCGGAGACACGCAAAACTCTAACGAAGCGCTTCATTCTCTCATTTGGAGGCGTTGCCCAAAGGGGGTATTTGCCTCTCTTGAAATTATTCGCTTGAGGACATCATTGGCTGTTATCCAACGAAATGTTGGCAGTGTGATTGGCTAGTGTGCTGCACTCTTTGGGCATTCTACACAATGATGTTTCCATACGCCTTCTTGAAAAACTAGATGTCAAGAAGGAGAAACAGTTGCTCAGACAGCGAAGTGTGGAGTACAAGAGGAGACGGCAGGTGCTGAGAGGGATGAACAAGCGTGGAGAGGATGCATTGTGGCAGAAAGAGATGAGTAGTTACGAGGCAGGCGGTTTGGTATGATTGAGGAGGAGGAGAGTGGATCAAGCAAGGGTGTATGTGGAAGAATATACAAAGTCGAATTTACGCAATACCAGGAAGCGGTTTAGGAGGTGTGCCAAAGTGGGCATTCCTAAAGTAGGCGTCTGACAGATTTGAAAGCCTAAAAACTAAGAAACGGCTCCGTTGTGGACTATGAAACGTTGCAAGCAGATCCCCGACATGGCGGTGCACAACGTATGCGGGCTGGATATTCAATTGCTGCTTTTGATTCCGTTTCGTTGTACGTTAGAGGCGAAAACCACGCGAAAAATATTATTCTAAAATCGCACGAACAAAGCAATCAAAAATGGAACTCACAGGTCTTTGTTGTATCGCTAATTTCTATGTCTTGTGCAAATTTGAAGTGCGTAGCGCGTTGCGTTACTTACAACTACATTTTGAATGCGCACGCTTGGGGGAGCGTTTCATATTACGCATTGCTATTGGTCAATTTTCTAACTACCCGTATGCGAACGGTAACGACCCTACCTACGTCCTTGCAGATCACCGTTACTATCCGTCGATAAGAAATATTTTCCGGAAGTTAGGCTGTACATTCGATCTGTCTATACTATATGTAACAGCTATTGTGATTTCTAGAATGAGTATTTTGGCACCTTACTACAAAACTCCAATGCTACAAAATCAAAGTGTGTGGTGCAAACCCAAGTGCCAAACATACTAAATTTCTGCCAAAGGGAGATCATTTGTTAGCAGATAAATGGAGCAAAGCGTCAACACATACTGCGGTAATTGCCTGTGGGTATCGCTGGCCTCCTACATTTCTCATTACGTATTATAATTTAGCGATTACTCAAAAAAGTGATAGATTGGTGGAGTCGCGTAACATCACCTAAAAAACACTCAAAACTGCTGTAAAACTGTACGGGAGTGTGGTCGGTGGGACCATCCAGAAGATCTGATTACGTGGGCATTTATTCACCTAGCACCAGGTTCGCTATCAAAGAAACTGGTTATTTGTTGTGGTCCAAGCAGCCTAAACAAGACATAAATACACGGGTCACCCGATTGGTTATGCATCCGACCGGGTGTCAGGTGGTCAATGTATCTTCTTCCATTGGCAATGAAATGAAGAGTATAGCGAAACTTCCGAAGAGGAGAGGTACTGTTTCGTAATCTTTTGTTTCGTGTAGACGTGCTTGGAGTGCTGTTTTGCGACACAACGGAATTTTTTTCAAACGCGTCTTACTTTCGATCGGCTTTCTTTGTTTGTTTGTTGTTAGCAACGAAACCATGCAAGGATGCAGCCGTAGCGTTAGTTATTAGAACGTCCTAGGTGAATACGAGAGGTCTCTACGTACAGAGGCTTTGCTGTTGCACATGTGGTTTGCGGTTTGGAGAGTAAATGTCTGTTACTTCGGTACTACAACTGCGCGCTCTGTTCCTGCTGCCGTGGTTTTGTTTGTCATTTTTTGTTCTTGTAATTTGCAGTGAGGGATTGGCATCGTCTTCGAGAGGACAAGTAGGTGCTCGCCCGCAACAACCAACCGCTGTGGCCATTTCCAGCTCCAGGTAAGTAGCTTCCGGTTTTTTAATCCGGGAATTGCATTGACTTCCGGTGTTGTATTTTGAACAACTACTTGTATAGCACCGAGTTAGAATCAGAAAGTGAAGGAAAAGTGAGGAAGGAAAGGAAGACAGCGAGATTGAAGAGGAGAGAAGTGAGAGTAAGAGGAGGAGGAAGAGCAAGAGGAGGAGGGAAAGCAAGAGGAGGAGGGAGAGCAGGGAAAAGAGTGAAAGTGACTGATGAAGTTGAAGAGAACGCGAGACAGAGGAAGAAGAGAGAGTTGGAGGAGACGATACAAACTGGGGACGACTTGGAGGAGTGTATGTGCTGTCGGCATGTGGAATTGTATGTTGATGGGAGACCCCAGAATTGGAGCGACAGCAGCCAGTTTGTGAGGGACAGAAAGCAAGGGCTGGTAGGCTTGAGAGCAGCGAAGGCAGTGAAGGTGTGGATGGAATTACAGAGGTGGACGGTAGAGAACGAGGAAGGAAAGAAGTGGTATGAGGAGTAAGTAACCACATCTGACTGTTGTTTGTTGTTGTTGTTGTCGTTGTTGTTGTGTGTGTGTGTGTGTGAGAGAGAGAGAAAGAATGCTTTACTATTGTATACTGCACTTCATAGAAACAGTGAACGTTGTATGTATACTCCAGCAGAGCCCAAAACCGGCTGGACTGAAGAGAAGAGGTTTGTAGGAATAATTAGATAATACAGTTGGCTGGCGAGGTAACAAGAAATACACGTATTTTGTAGGAGACTACTGGCACTAGAGACTCACTACCCCGACTGCGAGGATGTCGTCATCACTCCTCCCCTATTTGAACCCACACGTCCCGTCGGTGCACATCTACCCCGCAAACTTCCTGACAACCCAACACCTATCGACCTCTTCTACCTTTACTTTAACGACGACATCCTCCTCAAGATTGCGGCCTGGACCAACAGCAAAGGGAGATATAGGAAAGCCACCGAGAAGAGCTTCCAATGGCAGCACGACACCCCCCAGGAGCTCAGAGCCTATTTTGGCATTTTGTTGGGCATGGGATTAATCCATCTGCCCCAGATCTCCCACTACTGGTCCCAGAGTGAATTCTGGGGCCACAGCTTTTTCAAGCGTACCATGTCGGCACGGCGGTTTAGGGCTATCTCTGGTGCATTGAAGGTTAGTAAATAAGCAATTTTTGTGAAAATGGAAAAGGTTACAGAATGTTTCTTGCCTAGATGAATGAATTTGTTCCACCGAAGGAAAAACCGCCGTGCCAGGAGATCGGGGCAGAGGACACAGCACGCCTCAGAGAGCCGGTCCCTGGCCCCAGCACAGGGGTACAGGAAGGAGAAGCACCAGTTGGTCCTGTTGCTGAGGGCCAGGAGGCACCCAACCCCAGTATCGGGGATCAGGGTGCCACTAAATCAACACCAGACCGGCTCCTTAAGATTCGACCAGTACTACAGCAGGTATGGAGACGTGTCACAGCTTGTAGTATGAACAATAATTGTATGTGACGATAGATGAGGCGTGCTTGCCGCATGTATTGTCAACCCGGACAGAAACTTGCAATAGACGAACGTATGCTTCGTTTCAAAGGTTAAATAAATTTAATGTAAATCGATACGTCTGATTGTATTGCAGTTCTATTTTTAGGAAGGTCCGGCATGCGGCAATATATGCCCAACAAACCCATCAAGTGGGGCTTCAAGCTATGGGTCTTAGCAACATCAGACTCATCCTCTCCAGGTGGAGCCGGTTACGTCGTCGACTTTGACGTTAATGTAGGCTCCCAGGGCGTTCCGGAAGAGGGCCTCACTCAACGGGTAGTATTAGAGCTCCTGGAGCCTCCTGCCAGCAGCAATCTTCCATTGCCTGTCCTTGGGCTGGGTTACCATCTGTACGTAGATAATTACTACACTTCCGGTATGGGTTATATTTTGAGTGCATTGATGTAGTAGGCATTGTGTGTTTCCTCGTAGGTAAACTATTTCGCCAGCTCAGGGACAAAGAAATATATGCTGCTGGAACAATGCGCCGAGGACGCTCCGGTTTACCACCGCAAATTGGTGGATTAATTTTGAAAAAGGAGGACAGAGGCAGTTGGCGTTGGACACGTGACGGCGACTGTCTGTACCTAGTCTGGGTCGACAACAGTCTCCCTGTCTTTTGCTCGACCCTGCACCAAGGGTCGAGCAAGAACCTGAAAGTCAAGAGGAAGGGCAAGGGGACTGGTAAGTAGCATGAGAATTTAACTGTTTTGTAAATTGAATTACTTAATTAACTTTGAATTTAGGAAAAGCAAGGGAATTTCCTTGTCCACCTGTCGTCCCAGACTACAATAGGTACATGGGTGGAGTCGACATCTTTGACCAGATGGCTATCGATGATGGCTAAGGTGTTAGTTATCTAGCTAGACCAACTAAATTTCTGATGACGTAAAAATGAATTTTGTCCAGATAATTAAGGGCATAAAAGAACAACAGAATTGTCTCTTAGAAAGCCCGACGGGGAGTGGAAAGACATTGCCGTTGCTGTGTTCGGTGCTGGCGTGGCAACACAATGAGAGAGGTTGGAACAGCTAGATAGGGGAGGTCTCCCTAATGTGAGACAGTTGCGGAGGCGTAGGAATTCTTTGCGCAGATTGTAATGCAGTTGTATCTTTAGGAAAATGCGTCAATGCGGCAATATATGCCCAACAAACTCATCAAGTGGGGCTTTAAGCTATGGGTCTTAGCAACATCAGCTGCATCTTCTACCGGTAAATCTGATAAGATTGCAGCTGAAAGTAGGAGAACGACAGAAGACAACTTTGCATAATACGAGTCGAGACTACAGTCAGGACTATCTCTTCAACAACAAAGAACCAGTTGAGGTGAGTAACAAAGTAGTCCCAAAAAAATTACATAACTGAAAAGAATATAGAGAACGACGTTGGGCCAGGCTCGGGGCTAAGATCTTGTGTGAGTACGGTCTGGCCACGACCAGACGAGAATTGAAGAACGTATACAGAAATGCCACGTATGACAGGTACTATGTAGAATTGGATGATTCTGGACCCAAAAACCAGGAAGCAAGATATCTATGGAGGAACATTTTGGATTTCTGTAGATGTGCCATGCCACCTATTTGAGGCCATGGTCGCAACGGCCAAAATGTGCATCTTCCTATTGTAACAGTGGAAAGAGTGGGGTGCTACAGATTTCAATAAAAACATGATCGAAGAGGCCTACAACGGACACGTTTTTGACATTGCACAACAGTGAAAAGAGTGAAGCGCAACCGATTTCGATGAAGTTATGGCTGAAGTACCGCAGACACCTCGAGATTATACGCTAGTGCTAAGACTGGAGCGCCACTGCTTTCACTAAAGCCATAATTAAAGCCACTCGCTATGCGCATTTTGAGCTTGTGCGCCAGCGTAAAGGCAAAAGCAGCCTACAAAACGGGCACCTCGACATTGTACGTTAGTGCAAAGAGTGCAGCGCCACCGATTTCAATAAAGCCATGTGCGTCGCAGTCCTCTATCAACACCTCTACCTACACAGAATGTCACTGAATGTTGATAAACAGTACATTGACAAGCAACTCTTCAAGAGAACACAGATGGTCACCTGAAGGTCGATCGGTCTGAAAGTAGATTTAGTTTTTGGAGACAAACAGTACATTGATGTTCCTACGTTTGTCAGCTAAAGCAAGAAGACGGCTTGCAAAACGTTTACGATATGAAACGAAATGATACGATGCTATATGACATGCGCATTGAGAATTAGCATTGTGAAAATGTTCATTTCCGTTTGACATTATGGTGTCCAGTATTAAGTCACAAAAGTTTGCAGGGCAAGCGAGCTAATGCTTGTTTCTCAGCACTGGTCACCAAATACCCGGAACTGAAAAAGGGGTTCATTGTCCATACCATCAAAAGCAGCTGATTTCTCTGAAGATGCCATCCAACTTCCAGAGTCACTCGTCAACTTGTTGACTTGGTTGGTTGGTGGCGCGATCTATAAAGATGGTGGCGTGATCTATAAAGATGACTGCTCTGCTTCCAATCAATCTTTATGTCGTCATGCACTGTCCCTAAGACAAGACATTGTCCCCGAGATGACCAAAGGCCAAGTAAAAGCGCCAAAAAGAAAATGACAGGAAGTCTTAAAACAGCGGCGTTGCTTAATAGACTTGGACATGAGTTGTCACAGACGCAGCTGTGTGAAATTGAAACAGCTATGTGCTTAATACGCTATCACAGGAAAGCCATCAATGCCATGTTCCACCAAATATATTTCCACAGGAACATTTGTCACCATTTGTTGGGACAACATCGATGAACCACCGGAATCATGATCCAAAGAGTGAGTAATAACGTTATGATACAGTCAAGAAGGTGTCGAGGGACGTGCAAGTTCCACCCCAAGCCCACAGATATAGACTACGTCAGTGGACGTCGAACTGATTCTGCCCTGAAATCAAATTTTACTGACAATCTTGTAGATATCGTCACATCTGATAACTGCAGTTGGATGTGTCAAAGCAATGCTTTCTATGAATTCTAGCAAGACTTTCATTGTCACATGGCAACATCCTTGGCCAGCTAAGAAACCAGAAAGTGCCTTCATGGTCAACTTCAGTGCCTCTATTTCTTCTTTCGATAAAATACGACTATCACTACTATTATGGTTACCTAGCAGTAATTTCGTTTGCAAGTTGTAAATCGTTTAACGCAGTTGCAAAAGTATCCTATCAGCACGGTCACCGAGGAATAGTTTGTCCGGGTGCGCTGATTAACACACAGTTCTTGGACAAATCGAGTAGTGAGAAGTCGGCGAGGAAAAGCAAGAAGACCGACATTTACAGCATGGGGATCACTTTGGTGGAGCTGTGTAGCTCTTAATAGCCTTGGTTTCTGTTTCTAAGTTAAAGCTTTTGCATGGGTATCTTCAGTAAGAGGTCATCAGCTGCAGAAAATCAAGAAAATTTTGTTCAAGAGATTGAAATTGTAACTTGAGAACTGTAAATACTACCTTGACTCACTTGAGTCAAAGTCATGCAGTCGTAAGAAAGAGAGGTATGAGTCACTGAACGTCTGCATCTTTGGTTTGAGACATTTAACGCACTAGTACTCACAAATTGCACAAGTGGATCTGTTGACGAGTGACGAACATTAACATGTGCCCATAATATATTATTGTACATGCACTACTACATTTGTGTGTCAATGTTAGGTTGCGGATTTCTGTCGATACTGTCTGAATGATATATTCTTTACTGATGAGGCATGGTTTCATTTATCTGGCTCTACGAACACGCAGAATTCGAGAACATGGGCAACTGAAAATCCCCATGAAATATTCGAGAAGCCGCTTCATGACCAAAAGATCGGTGTCTGGTGTGCAGTATCCAGGAGCCGTATCATTGGGCCAATCTTCTTCGACAGCACCGTTAACTCTGATCGGTATATTAAGAACATTTTTGTTCCGTTTTCTGAACAACTTACAGCATCAGAAAAGCAAAGAACATGGTTCCAACAAGATGGCGCCACTGCTCATACTGCACGAGCTACGATGACAGCCGTCCGCAAGGTATTCGGTGAACGCGTCATTTCACGAGATTTATGGCCACCACGCTCACCAGACCTGACGCCACCGGATTTTACCTTTGAGGAAAATTGAAACATCTTGTTTATGCCGACAATCCTCGTTCAATCAATGATCTTAAACATAATATCAGACAAATCATTGCCGATATCAGATGTGAGGAACTGCACCGAGTCTTCAGCAGCCTGCGTCGGAGAGTCGAACTCTGTCTCCAAGTGGATGGCTCACATTTCCAGCAACTGTTATGATTAGTTAATGTAGCAAATATTTCTAATTATAAATATTTTTAATTATAAATACTTTCGGTATGTTACTTTTGAAACACCCTGTATATCTCTGCAGATGCACCCGTTTATGTCATGGAATGACGCCAGGATACTGAAAAGAAAAAAGAGACGGCCACCACCGCCGACTAGACTTCCTGTTTCAACACTTGCGCTGTTGTAATGAAGATCCACAAAACACTACTGAATAAGCCAGAAGCCTACGCTGTCACGGTTTTCCGGAACCAGGTGAAAGCTAAGGTAGCCAAAAACGGGAAAAGACAGTAATAGAAGCTGAGGAAGAGAGAACCATTGTCGAAGCGTCCTCAATGTGAAGCGTCTATGAGCTGTTAACTATCTGCACTTTCGTTTGACAGTTATCCACCACATTGCCGTAGAAGTGAAACAAGACGAAGACATGATGACTTCGACTGGTACCTTTAGAAAAGTTGCACTAATCTACACCGTCTGGTTAGTGTGAAAAATTAGTGTAAATGTATGTGATGATAACACCCGCACAGAAGCAATCAATGAACGAATGATTTGGTTCGAAGGTTCAATAGATTTAATGTACATCGATGTCAGATTATAAATGCAGTTGTATTTTTAGGTAAGTCTGCATATGCGGAAATACATGCCTAACAAACCCATCAAGTGGGGCTCTAAGCTATGGGTCTTAGCAACATCAGTCGCATCCCCTCCCAGTAGATCTGGTTAGATTGCAGGTAAAAATAGGAGAGCGACAGACGACGATTTACATGATACGAGTCGAGATTACAGTCAGGACTACCTCATCAACAATAAAGAACAGATGGGAGGTGAGTAACAAAGTAGACCCCAAAAGATTTCATTACTGAAAACAATATAGTGAACTGGTGTTGGGCAAGGGTCGGAAAAGGTCTTGCGTGAGTACGGTCTGGCCACGACCAGGCGAGAATTGGAGAACTTATACAGGAATGTAGCCCATACATCATGCTGGGCTGCCACTCCTACGGATTTTACCGTAGGCTACGGTAAAATGGCCTTCATACTTGCCTACGGATTCCGTAGGCCATTCCTACGGATAAATGCAGCACTGAGCAAACACATACTCGATGATCACATGGCATTTAGTTGTAGGTCTTCCGAAGTCACTCAACGTCGTGCTATCGAACCGTGGTGTGTACTGTACGTAAATTTGTATGTCTAACTTACCTAGTACAATGTACAAACAGTACGAACGTCGATTTCTTTTGCAGTAGTCTAACAGTTCCGGGATGTTCGGGGATGTAAGGTAGTCTCGCGTAGCCAGACCTTTCACTACTTGTCAGGCGCCTAGCGCCTGAGGTGAAAGCCTGGCCACGCGAGGCTAGATGCGGGCAGCGTATCCGGGATAGATCCGATCGTGCATCATGAAACGATGGCTACAGGCCTACAAGAAGGAGTGGGAGAGCGATCCTGTATGCTCTGGTTGGTTAACAGAGTCGAAGAGAAGTGCAGGCATGGCCTTCTGCAGTCTGTGCACTAAGGACCTCAGCTACAAGACTGGCGGTCTTAGGACCTTGCGTACCCACGCAACCTCGCGGGAGCACGTTGCAAGAGTACAACAAAAAAATTTTGGATGGAAAGGCACTATCAAGGCCAGCTTTGCTCCAAAGCAAGAGAACGCTGTTTCGGTAGCTGCAACAAACGCCGTCCTAAAATTGGCATTCTTCTTTGCTGAGCATGACGTAGCTCTTGCAGTGTCTGATCATCTGACTCCACTGCTTCCAATCCTTTTCCCGGATTCTAAGATTGCTTCAGCCGTTTCTGCCGGGCGCACCAAAATGACTGCAGCCGTGCACACCGTTGCTGATAGCATGCACGCACATCTCGTTTCCCAGATGAAAATTGGATTTTTCAGCATCGTTCCTGATGAATCTACTGATATATCAGTGTTTGAACAGGTGGCAGTATCAGCTCGCGTGATCGACACTACAGATGGATTGGTGAAGTCCTATAGTTTGGGCATTAAACCAGTCCCGTCAGCGTCTGCTACCAACATTTTCGGCAAGATTGAAGAAATGTTCAAAGATGATGGTATTCCATGGAGAAACATGATCGCTTATGGATCAGATGGGGCCAACGTCATGCGTGGATCAAAGAATTCTGTTTTGACTAGGCTCAAGAACGTTCAACCTTACCTGTATTCTATTCACTGCACATGTCATCAGCTCCACCTTTGTGCTCAGGGTGCTTCTAAATGCATACCACCCATAGTAGAAGACTTCGCTAGGAATGTGGCATACTTTTTTGAGAAAAGTGCAAAACGTGTCGCGAGATACAAAGAGTTTCAGGCAGCTGCAAACGTTCCTTCACACAAGCTCATAAAACCGTCCTCTACAAGATGGCTCAGCTTGCATCAAAGTGTATCAAGAGTCTTGGAGCAGTGGGACGCTCTTGAACAGTACTTCACCCAAGACAACGATGTAAGGAACGTTTCAAAAGTAAAGGAGTGGGTTGAATTGATGGCAGCCAAGTCCACTAAAGCCTACCTATACTTTCTGAAGGAAGTCTTACCTATTTTTACAACAGTGAACTGCCGCTATCAGACAAGCAATGTTATGATTCACAAACTGTATGATGACCAGCGACAACTTCTGAAGATACTTCTTCTCAACTGCATCAAGCAGTCAAGCATAAGCCAAACCACTGATTGCCTTACCCTTGACCTAGACAATGAGGCACTGTGGATTGATGTGATAGATTTGGTTATCAGCAAGGACTGCGAGGCTATTGTGGCAGATATGTCTCATTTTGAAAGGAGCGCTTTCCTGACTGTATGTCGAGATTTTTATCTTGTGGCAGCAAAAGAGGTCAAACGTCGATTGCCTCTGTCATGCCCTGTTCTATCTGCTCTCCGGTTTCTATGCCCCGAAAGAGGCAAGGAACGCTCAGCAAGAGAAATTGGCCACCTAGCTAGCCAATTCTCGAATGTTGTCCTCCCAGAGAATATTACCAAGCTGCAGCGGGAGTGGCAGCGCTATCAGACCGAGAGCACTTCTAGTCGAAGTTCATTACCTCTGGCTATAGACAAACACTGGCATGAATTGATTAAAAGGTCAGATGCCTCTGGCTGCCAGGAATTTCCTCTTTTATCTTGTTTTGCATCAGCTATGCTAGTTATACCACATTCTAGTGCAGATATCGAACGAAATTTTTCAAACATGGGCAGCGACAAATCCAATACCCGCAACAGTATCGGTACGCCCTTGCTTAACAGCTTGATGACAATTGGTTGCAATAAAGGTCAAATGACGTGCTTAACGTTTACACCCACGCCATCGATGAGACGGGAGCTGCCACAACATGTGGCTAAGGCAGCTGGTCGTGCCAAGAATACCAAGTCCGCTGCAACAAATAGGAGCACTGGAGTAAATCAAGAAGCAGCTTGTGCAAAGACACCCGTCCTAGTGTGTCAATCTGAATCATCTGCACACAACCCATGCCCAATGCAAGATTTGAAAGAACCTGTTATTCAATTCCAGACAAAACGCAGATCTAGTTCAGTTACAAAGCATCCTCCTTTCTCACGCAAGCGTCCAAGTACTTCTGCTATCCACACCCATCCTGCCACAACGGCCAGCAAAATGAGCAAACGAGGTGATACTCCAACAGCCCATAATGCAAGTAGTCCGAAAGTTAATGCATTTGAGTTTCTTCAATCACAGTTACTTCACCACAATGAGAATCTAGACTCTAAAGAGATATGGACATACCGGGGTTCAGAATACCTATTAGCACCTTCGCTCTGCCAGTCTCGTATTGATGGACGTGATGGCAGCAATGCTTGCACTGTCATAGCAGCTCAAGTGTGTCAGCTGATTCTTTTGCAGAAAGACTCGTTTTTACTACCGCCTGAAACCTCTTTCCTAGAAGAGACTCTTGTCAACGCTATGAGGGCAGGAAATGCTACGTACGATCAGATGGGCTTGAAGGGGTTTCTGAGTGCATACGATGTTGTAAGCATGGAACCCTCGCCCACCCTTCTAGCTTCGGAGGATTATTTCATACGACCGGGATGTTGGCAGGGGCTAGTAGATTTTGTCTCCGGCAGGCTACGTTCTTTCACTGATGACAAAGTGGTGGCTGGCGTGCTAGTTGTATCACCTTATTCATTTGCAGTGTGCTACCTGCAGGAACACAGCTTGTTCATTGTGTTTGACAGCCATTCACATGGTAACGCAGGTGGCTTGATTGGCAGAGTGCCAAAGAATTTTGCTGCTAAATACTTTGAAGAGTTCCTTGGTCGCCACTATGCACACCTAGAATTTGTTCCTTCTAGTAGCAACAAAGTAGCGCAATTTACAAGCTTAATCGTTAAGGATTTGTGGTAAATAAAACTTTCTGCTGTTCTTTAGTTCTAACAGTTATGGATATATAGTAAATAACTGTTGCTGCTGTTCTGCAATTACGCGTAGTAGCATTTCATTAATACACTGTACCAAGAAAACGTGCAAACAAAAAATGCGTGGGCGCGGTCATTCTAAATTCTAAATTAGGTGGGCGTGGCCGTGCGTCACTGCGCCTACGGATATTTTGCTCTTCCAAGTGTGGCAGCCCTGATCATGCCACCCATGACAGTTACAATGTACGGGAGGACGATGTAGAATTGTATGTTCTGGACCCGAAAACCAGAAAGAAAATACCTCTGGAAAAACGTTTAGGATTTCTGTAGGTGTGCCACCTATTTCAATGAGACCATGGTCGCAACCGCCAAACATGGGCATCTTCATATTTTAACAATGCAAAGAGTGGGGTGCTACAGAGTTCAATAAAACCATGATTGAAAAGGCCTTTAAAGGACGTTTTCTTGACATTGTACAACAGTGCAAAGAGTGGAACGCCACCGATTTCCATGAAGTCATGGCTGATGCCCACCACTGCGTACACTTCGAGATTAAGCGCCAGTGCCAAGACTGAAATGCCACTGCTTTCAATAAAGCCAAAAGTAAAGCGACTTGCTACGGGCATCTTGAGCTTGTGCGCCAGTGCAAAGGCGAAGGCAGACTACAAAACGGACACCTTGACATTGTACGCCAGTGCAAAGACTGGAGCGCCTTCAATTTCAATAAAGCCATGCGCGTCGCAGTCCTTTATCGGCACCACTACCTACATAGTGTCTCTAAATGTTCATAAAAAGTGCAATGACAAACAACTCTTCAAAAGGACATAGATTGTCAACTGAAAATTTATCGATGTGAAAGTAGAAACAGTACATTGATATTCCTACGTCTGTCAGCTAAAGCAAGAAGACGACTTGCAAAACGTTTACGATATGAAATGATATGATATACAATACTATATGATATTCGCATTGTAGAGAAATTAACATTGCGAATATGTTCATTTCCGTTTGAGATTATGGTGTTCCGTTAAGACAAAAATTGTTGCAGGGCAAGCGAGCGAAGACGTGTGAGTAACCACCGGCCACTACCAAAATACGCGGAACTGAAAAAGGAGTCAATTGTCCATACCATCAAAAGTAGCTGATTTCTCTGAAGATGGCTGCTCTGCTTCCAATTAACCTATACGTCATCATGTACTGTCCCTAAGACAAGACATTGTCCCCTTGATGACAAAAGGCCGAGTAAATACGCCATAAAGCATATGACAGGAAGTCTTAAATCAGTGGCATTGCTTTAATAGACTTGGACATGAGTTGTCACGGATGCAGCTGTGTGAAACCAAAACAATAATGTGCTTAATAAGCTATCACAGCAGGAAAGCTATTGACGCCATGTTCCACCAAATATATTTCCCCAGGAACACTTGTTGGGACAACGTCGATTCTAATGAAGAAACACTCGGATGCAACAACTCACTGCACAGTATTCTAAGAACAGCAAACCATAACGAGAACCTGAACTCATCATTCACAGAAGTCTCAGGCAGTGTAGAAATACCACCCATTTGTGTGACTCGCTGTGGTCTGATTGAAGAATTTTTACTCCGGAATTTGTGACGATGTCTGCGGAGAAAGGTAGCCAACGAAACTCGCCTATTCTAATACGCGTTTCTGAGACTTGGATCTCAGGCTACAAGAAGATTGTTCATGATTCTGAATTTGAAGAAGCTAGTGCCCGCATCAGGAAAGCTCAGGATATGCTGACATCGGTAAGAAGCGAATGAGTGCCTATATGTAATACGTTTTCAGTCGCTGGTACCTACGTATACCTTTTGTACATGGTCTGCATACAATTCGCATCATAAGATTCTTAGTTCAAATAATAAAATAACATCTGAGCAGTAGACAAGTAGACAAGTATGAATATTACGTACTAGTATACATGGCCCGTCCTTGGGACGGGCAAGACAATGCAGTTTAGAGATAGGTCTGTGGCGTCCAGGACACGTCACGTGCAATCTTTGTTGCGGGGTCCCGGATGCACTGAATGAATTCGAATCTTGCTCTTCGCGCTTGTTTCGATAGAAATCGACACACTCCCCGTGTAACGCTTGCTGCAGGAAACGTGTAAATGGGATTCAGTGCAAATGCAATCAGAATTTGGAGAGAAACGAAAGCGCTAGAAGAGTAAGTTTCGTCGGCAAGAGATATTCGATTGCTCGAAGCTTTGCGAAGGACAACGATGCACAGTCTACACAGGACTGGTGTGGGCGTGTGTTCGAATGAACTGGAATGTGTAGCGTTTGCGTCATCGAGAAATTTTACGCGGGGGTCGACCCCTCGAGAAGGGACACGGTGGATATTTATTAAATTTTTTACCCAAACCTTCCCCTGTGTGTGCCGATTTCGGTTGCGAACGGGCAAAAGACGTGGCCGCCAAACGCGAACACACACACACACACACACACACACACACACACACACACACACACACACACACACACAGTTTGAGCTTTATATATTAGATATGCCAAGGCAATCGCGTATGCTTTGTGTTGCATCTATTCAGTATGTAATCTGTTTGAATACAATACGGAAATCAGGAGTCTTATGTGGTCTTCCATGTTCCATTGGGACTACAGTTTGTTGACTCGACAGGTCACGACATCTCAGTGGCGTCGGAAGCGTAGCGGCTGGGGCGGCCATGGCCGCCCCACTTTTCAAAAAGTGCCTTTCCGCCAGCCGCTCATTGCCGGTAACTTCCGTTGTTAGTTGTGCCGATTAAATAAGTAATATATTTCTAGCATTCTTACGAGACAGCATGAATGCGAGCGAACGTGCGCTGGGTTGCTTGCTGTACAGCGCACAGGCGCGTCCGTTATATGCACGTGATCACCGCCACGTGGCCTTTCAGAGGCTCTGATTGGCTGTGTGGAAGGCGTGGCTAAGCTGTGGTTGGAAGACGAGAATGGGTTGTCACGCCTACGCAACTGCCACTCCAAGGCGTGCGGCACTGCCTCCGGTGTCACACACAGTTACGCGCTGATGAGCTTCCTTTATGCTGGATACATCTATATGACCGCTCACTGCAGCTGTTTACGATCTAAACACGTACAACGAACCCGGACACGTGCAGATGTCGAGCGCTAACGCATGCGCAATGACTCCAGTTTTAGTAGGCGCGGTTTCTTTGGACTATAGTAGAAGGGTCAACTGGATACGTGATAAGTAGGGCTGCAGGGCCCTAGGAGCTGCGAGTCGGTGCGACCAGAGGCTCTGAATATGCATACGTGTACAACTAGGACCACACCTTCGTATGGTAGCGCACGCTAAATGATTACGCCTTCTAACGCGCGTTAGGCCGCACCACGTTTTAATTGCTTCCGACGCCACTGCATCTTGACAGGTATGAGCTATTCACTACTGTCAGCTTACGACTTGGCGAGAAATGTAGCGCCAAGGGGCGGTGCGTGGACTCAGAACACCCGAATACGATAACTTGTCAAGGATTGATTGCTTTTATGATCGGTGAATCACCCAAAGATAACAAGTTCCGGAAAAAAATCAGCAAGGATCTGATTTGACAACCACCCCGAATGATACAGTTCTACCTAGTTATGATAAACTACATTATGTATAGGATTTAGAGAGCTTACATGGGAAATATCAGGGCGTCCTATACAATTAAAAGCGACTCAATTGAGCGGAGAGAAAGTAGTTATTGTGATGCCTGGTGAGATGAAGCATGTCCATTCGCTGACAGATTTGTTGGAGTGGACAAGGTTACCGCATGTTGGAGTGAAGGTCGAAGACATCAATTTCGCGTTGGTCACAGAAGTGATCTTCACGTATTTGGAAATCATGTGCCTCAATTTCTCCTTGAGCAAGACTGTGATACCGGAGCCACACCAGAAGTAGCATGGGTTGGTGGTCATAGAAAAGTAATCGGGAGACATAGGTGTGGGAAAAGCAGAGAAACGAGCCTACTAGTAGTGGAAACGATTAGGGATCTTCATATTAGGATGACGCTGGCCACGGCATCCGTCCAAAAAAAGAATGGACGAGCACAAATTATGAAAGCAATAGTTTCGGCCAGTTAAAAGGCATTCTTTACTAATTTGATTTTGGTTGACAATGAGACAGCTACCGTCCACAGGATGGAAGGTTTAAAAGAGAACTATGAGAATTACGTCAGAGGTTAGTTGACGAGAACTGGTTACCAGTGTTTTCATAATGTCGACCAAACCGTGCAGTGGGAAGCCTTAGTCCAAGGTTTCAAGTACTCTATACACGTCAGTCGAATGACAATGAAGATGAATACAAAAGTGCATTGAGATCGCCTTACCTTTTGGTTAGTGAGATGGCAAACGTGGTTAGAGAGAGTCCGGTTTAACCTCAGTACTACGAGAATGGCGCACTACAGCACTGCACCAGGCTTAACTCTTTCATCGTGATCTCTCTAACTTAGTAGACAGAGCTACTACATACCTCTGTGTACAGGTATGGCAACGCCCAGAGGTCATAATAGGAGAATCCTACTTCCAGGACGAAAGGACCTCGTCAAACTGCATGGACAGAGCTTCAAAAGTTCACATTGCTCTGAATCCTGCGGAAGTCCAAAAGACGTCTAGAAATAAACCTGTAGTACATGCAGGTAAGTATAGATTATAACCACAAGCGTTTCAGAGCAGTATCCAAGCACCGTATATATTGCACGAACCGCAGCAACTTCGATAAACAATGGAAGAACAAAAGTTGGGGTATGCCAAAAGACTGGAATGAACATATAGTCGTTCATTACATTCGGCATTCTTGGACCCGCAAAATGTGCATGACTATGACACCAGCGAATAATCCATGCGACCCAGAAAAATTTGTTGCCAGCGCTTCAGAAAAAATTTGTTGACGGAAGACCAGGATAGCCTGTCTGTGACCATATCCATGGCTGAGCTGAAAGGCCTGATGGCAGAGATAGCCAAAAAGACTGCTCGGGCTGCTCTGAAAGGAGAGCAAGAGAAACTTCCCTCTAAACCTCAAGCTGCCTCAGAACAGACGCTCGGAGCGCTACCAGCAGCACCCGTCATTCACGGCGTTCCATTAATGCAACCATCGACTGTGCCGTCGTTAGGACCAAGCCTAGCGACGTCTGTCAGCGTCGAGGCGGTGGCGCCGACAGTAACAGCGCCCAGCTCCAGAGTTGAAGCCTGCATCGTGGGAGAAGGAACCACACCGATGCCAGCTCGTCTGATTCGATTAATCCAGGCACAGGAGTACGTGGACTTTGCGGAGCTCCTTCCAGATGACCTGGAGCTACTGGCTATTATGACGCGCGCTTTCGGCAGTTGGCAGCATCCACCGCAGTCTTTCTTGAAGCCAGCTGCACGCGCCTCTCTTTGCTGCGAAAATCTTGGTAATAGACCAAGCACCGACAGCGAGTTGCACTTGCTGTCTAGAAGCGAATCATGCTCCCGGTTCTTGCGCGTTAGAGCCGAACGACGCTCCACTGCAATTCATGCACGAAGCAGGACTAGGCTCGAGAACGCTGTCCAGAGGCGGAACAAAATACCGATGTAACAGGCCATGGGATGGTCCAAAGCCAGTCTGCCGTAACTACAATTTTAGCAGTTGTGCCGACTATCTCGACTGCACGTTTCGGCATATTTGCTTGCGCTGTCGAGGCAACCATAGGATGCGCGAGTGCCCAGAGCAATGCACAGCTACACCGACAGCCTCTGGAATGCCAGCAGCATCCAGCAGAGGACAAGACAACGAAAGGCAATAAGCCAACCATAGTGTTGCACTTAGTATACAGTACTGTGCAAAAGTTTTAGGTCACCCAGATATTGTTCTAAGGTTGTATGAAAATGTAGTTCTGCACCTGAAATATGAACGTCTTGAGATCACATACTGTCTGGAGATATTGAACAGTATTTCATCAGTTATATTCTTGCTGTAGACAGGCTGTAGCTAACGAGAACGTCAAAGTGCACTACGAGTTCACGTTGTGATGTCGCCGTTGCTATGCAGATGGCTAGAATGACTTTGGGATGAAATGAAACGCCGACTAGAGAAGGAACCCTGCAGGAACAAGCAAGAGTTGACAGCAGCTGTTTTCCAAGTGTGGAATACCACCACCAGGGCTGTTACCACAAACCTTGTAGATTCGATGCCTTGCAGGTGTGCTGCAGTAATTGCTGCTCATGGAGGACACACTAAGTACTAAACAATATTTCTTTGTCAAGATTACTTGTGAGTAGTATGCAAGATGTTTTTTGTTGTTTGTGATACAATAAAGCTGTAGCTGTTGACTGTAGTCCACTTTCTTCCTCCAGATTAGTGAAGTAACCAGGGTGACCTAAAACTTTTGCACAGTACTGTATACGTTTATTGCTGAGCAGAATTGTCTATATTCTTACTACAATATAGCCAATGATGTTTCGGTGTCTATAGTACATCGCAAAATGATTGGAGGAGAGCTCTCGATTACGATACACGACCGGGGGGTTAGCCTCAGAGTCCTAAACTAGTTGAAGGTTTAAAATACACCCGGACGTTAGCGTTCGCGTACGTAACACGCTGATATTGCATTCGACTGCATCAGTGGAATCGTCTATTATTCTTGACAGGTGCTTTCTCGAGTTCCCAACCGCTCTACAGTCTGTAAAATTGTAGGCGAGTGTGACCATCACATGTCTTCGTGTTGTGGAAGTAGACAACTGCCACTGCCGGTTGGCGACAAGGCGCACCAGCTTTTGAACTTTTACTTTCCCCAGCGTGGGTTTGGAATGGAATCAGCGGTGAAGCGTTCCTTTCAGAGGCAGTGGTTTCAAAAAAAATGGCATGGCTGCACGAAGATGAAGACCGAGACCTTGCCTTCTGTTCCACATGTGTTGTTACCTATAAGAACAATCATCTACATTCTGTTCGTTGCCTGGAGAAAACGTCTATTTCAACTGGATTCTCAAACTGGAATGATGCTGTTTCTAAGTTTGCCAAGCACGAAGGCAGCCAGTGTCATAAAGATTCTGTGCTAAAGACGGTCGCACTTCCTGTCAGGCGCGTACCGTGGCATGGGCTAAATGGGCTATAGCCCCCCCAGTTTTTGTGGGCGTTTCCCATTTTGTCAGGTGAAAACTAGCGTTACGTCGCTTTTTGTAAACGTGCGCGTCTGTTTACAGTCTGGATGTTCGAGGCCGAGCATGCGTGTCTCACACTAGGCTGCAGACATCGGTTTCCGTGATCAACACTACTTCACTGACACCATGTCGTCTCATCAGCAAAACCAGAAGTACAAAAAACAGACGAAACTGTCTCACTGTTTTCGGTAAGATCTATGGTCCACGCTGATATGTGTCAAACAGAGTTTACGCAGTAGTGGGTGTGTTACAATTCTTTACTAGAGTATAGTTCTAGTAGCGAGTATAAAATGTCAATTTCTGTGTTAGGTTAGTCCAGCCGGCTATGCGCAGTTTGCCAGAATCTGAACAGCAAGAGGAGGGACTTGAGGAAGCAAATGACTCTACTACCAAACTGATGCCAGACACTGCCATTGCAGCGTCAGCAGACAGCCATAACAGTGAAGAGATAGCGCCATCGACTCTGTGCAATATGAAAGATCCCTGTCTAGGAGCAAAGACAGCTGACGTTCTTCGAGGTCCTTTTCAGCCAACAGCTGATTCTGTGATTGGTGGAACATTTCCTAAAAGACAGTTTGGTAAACAACAAAGGTGCTTTCAGTCATCTTGGTATGACAAATTTGTATGGCTAGAATACAGTCCACAGTTGGACGCAGCCTTTTGCTTTTCCTGCCGTTTTGCAGAATGCAGTGCCAGTGGTACAAAAAGGTTGTCCTGATCCATCCTTTACACGGAAAGGCTTCAGAAACTGGAAGACTGCTCTTGATGACTTTAGAAAACATGAATTGAGCTCAGTTCATTCCTTGGCTTCTGGGATGTGGCATCAGGCTAGGCATGTTGCGGCTACAGGTAGTTCTGTGGCACAAAGCCTTAGTGACGACTATGCCAGAAGGGTAGAGCTCAATAGACGAAATCTCAGCAAAATCATACACACAATTCTCTTCCTTGGTCGCCAGAACATACCTTTTCGTGGACATCATGAAAGTGAGGGTTCCTTAAACAAAGGGAACTTCTTAGAGCTACTGAATTTGAGAGCATTAGATAATCCAGACCTTGCTTTACATTTGAAAGGAACATTTACCTATACGTCGCCAAAAATACAAAATAAAATCATTGCATTGTGTGGAAGAAGAATTCAGCGTGGAATAGTTGAGGAGGTCAGGAAATCCGGATGCTATGGTTTAATATGTGACGAAACGACTGACATTTCTCGTCAAGAGCAACTCTCAATTTGTCTTCGATATGTTGACGAAACAGTAACAGTGCACGAACGTTTTCTAGGATTTTGGCCTGTTAAGGAAACTGATGGTGAGTCATTGCATAACTTTCTCAAGGACGTACTGAAAGAGCTCGGTATTCCAGTATGCATGATGAGAGCACAATGTTATGACGGCGCTGCAAATATGAGAGGACGATATAAAGGAGTTAGCACTAGGTTTCTACAGGACGAGAGCCGAGCCATATACATCCACTGCCATGCTCACGTATTAAACCTAACCCTTGCCAAAGCTTGTACTTCTGTTCAGGATGTTCGGAACATTCTCGGTGTAGTGGATTCCTTATATAAATTACTGGAAGGGTCAGCAAAAAGGCACATGCGATTCAAGAACATCCAAGAATCCGTGGATTCAGAAAACCCGGCTACCACTCTGAAAAGAATTTGCGAGACTCGTTGGTCTTCTCGTTACCAAGCAGTTAAAGCCATTAAGGTGGCTTTTAAATCCATAGTTCAAACCCTTCAAACTATTGCAAGTGATGATGCAGAATTAGGAGCAGACGCTGTGTCTCTTCAGAAGTCGGTTGAAACGTTTCAATTCTACTTCTATATTTCTGTTCTAGAGGCAACTTTGGGGAAAACGGCTGTTTTATCTGAATTTCTCCAAGCAAAGCATGTAGAACTATTTGGAGTAAAGGCAAAAGTTTTGGGCACAATTGAGGCGTTGAATTGTGTTAGAGGAGACTTCGAGATGATTTGGAAGCAAACTGAAAAGCTTGCAGAGGAGCTAGATCTAGAAATGCCTCGTTTGGCTCGAAAACGGAAAGCATCTGAGCGCTTAGAGTGGGGAAGAAGTGAACCATATTATCCAGCAACGCCAAAAGACCAGTTCAGAATGACTGTTAACGAACTTGTTGACACGATGATAATGGAGTTGAGAGAAAGATTTAACGAAAACGATTATGACGTTCTCACTGCTGTAGAGACTCTTTTAGCAGATGCCTTGACAGAGACCAAACCAAACTTGAGTCTTCTTCAGACAGCTTGTCAGTTTTATAGAAGTGATTTTGACTATTCCCGTCTACACCACCAGCTTACTGTCTTCTATGGTGAAATAAAGGCGATAGCATCTTCTCATGGAAAAAGACAAATAGAGTCCGATTTACCGGCAATACAGCATATTAGGCAGCTGTTTGCTGGAAAGGGTCTTAGAGACAGCTATCCAGAAGTTTTAAGGCTTTTGCAAATATATCTGGTAGTTCCAGTCTCATCAGCAGAATCTGAGCGTTCCTTTTCTACTCTCCGTCGTCTAAAGACTTGGCTTAGGAGTTCTATGGAAGAAGAAAGACTTGCAGCTCTGGCCTTACTAACAGTTGAGAGAGAAGAGGTATTGAAGTTAGAGGAAGCTATTGATGAACTCATAGAAGAGTTCTGTGCAAGAGGAAACCGCAGGATGATTTTTCAGTAAATAGATGCTTGTTTAGTCTGCTCCATACTGTATATATGTATACGAGTAAACGTAATACTTTGTGGTCTGCATTGTTGCTACTAATACAATTTTTGTCAAAGGGGCGTGTCAGTGTTCGGGTATTTCAGCCCCCCCACTTCCAATGGCCACGGTACGCCCCTGCCTGCTACAACAAGAGATGCTAGTGAAATGCTGTCATCACAGCTTGCAAGGGACAGGTTGCAACGACGAAAGTGCCTGCCCAAGCTTCTATCAAATGCTCGCTTTCTTGCAAGACAAGGCCTTGCTTTTCGTGGTGACAAGGACGAGTCAGATTCTAATTTCATAAGAATGATTCATCTACGTTCTGAAGACAATGGAATGCTTGTAGACTGGCTAAAGCAGACAGCAGACAAATACACTTGTGGTGACATGCAGAACGAGATGGTGAAAGTGATGGCTTTGCGTGTTTTGCGAGAGATTGCTGCATCAATCCAGAGTGCACAGTTCTTCACAGTAATGGTTGATGAAACAACAGATGTTTCTAACATGGAGCAGGTTGTAGTATGTCTTAGGTATGAGAAGTTTGTTGGATTATATGATGTAGCATCGACTAGAGCTGAGACCATCTACGCTGCTATCACCGATGTGCTTTTGCGGATAAATCTTTCTGTTACAAAGGTGCGTGGCCAGTGCTATAAGACCTACAAGAAAGTCCAAGAACTCCTCCTCAAGGCTGCAGCTGCAAAATCATATGAAGAAGAACTGCATTTTGTTCTCTCCTTTTATGGTTCTGACTTCGATTCCATACTTCTCCCAACACACTTGGAACTTTTTTTCTGAGAATTTTCCAAGTAATGGAGGCGTGATTCTATCTGATGTCTTTCAAGGTTGCACCGCAAGCCAATTGGAGCTGATGTCCCAAGTCCCCAAATTATTAAAGCTATTGCTTGTGATGCCAGTTACGAATGCAGAAAGTGGAAGGTCGTTCAGCGCCCTTCAACGACTAAAGTCTTACCTAAGCTCAACGATGTCTCAGCAGCGTCTGAACCACTTGATGCTCTTGCAAGTGCACAAGAGCCATACTGACAACCTTAATTAATCTTGTGGAAGTCGCAAACGACTTCATTACTAGTCATGACCATAGAAAAGATGTGTGGTACAGAGTTCGAAGTCTCTGATTTTGAATTTTAAAGTACTTTTTATAATGTTAGCAATAGTGCCGTGACTGTTAACTAAAAAGATGTATGACCAACTGTCTTAAAAACTTATCGCCCTTGGGCCGGCTCTTCCCTGGCGACCAACACAAATTACGTAATGGCCACGCCTTTTAGCGCGCGTTATTCCCACCCACTTTTATCGGCGGGCGTGACGAAGATCCGACGAAGCTAAGGGGTCAAATTTCCTCACCCACTCCCTACAAGTTCCCGTATGTATTGTTAGAGTAACGGGTATAATGTACACCTCAATCTATCCAGGTCAACGCCACTACTGCCATCCTCAGTAAGCTACACTACCCTAGTACAGTATTACTGTCTAGTAGCTAACTACGGCCAGGAAAGACGTGGGCGTAGCCACAACACAGCTAGTCGCCACCAATCTTCATTAGAACACTACCTAGTCAACTGCTAAATGCAACATAGAACTAGAAACACATTGACAATCGAGTGCTTCCGAAACAGGATTTGTAGTACCCCAAAATTCGGAAGTAATCGGGAAGGATCACATCTACCCAATTCACCCAACCATGCTGAAGTTATCGTATCACACACCAAATACCACATCTGCTACGCGTGGGATTGCAAATGTTATCGTTCTGGCAACGAGGTTGCGAAGAACACCAAACACTACTCCGTGGCATGGGGAGCGCCATGACAGTTACGCCAGCTATCCCGTATACTTTAATCGATGTCCCGGACAAGTCACCCTTGCGTTAGTGCATTGGCTGCAAAGTCACAATAAAACTGCTTAGACGTTGATTATATTTCACACAATTTATACAGACACTTTATTCGCTAATTCTATCACACACTAACAGCAACCATCTGTGTATTAGCTAGAGGCAACACACATCACTGTCATAACTTCTAGCCTGCCACAGTAGCACTTGCTGCAATTACGAGCATCCTGTGTTCTGTCAGCCATTCTCTGCTACTACGGATGATAAACTGTTTCTCTCTATTTCGACTTCTCTTTATGCTTACACTGCTTCTTGTGGCTAAACCAATGCAGTTTCTGGCATCTTACACTGCAGTAAAAAACCTGGACAAAACCAGTCAATGAGATATACTAGATAAATATAGAAACTAACATTACGTAAACACACCTCTTTACAAGCTGAACATCTTTTCAGGTTTGATTCACTAACTCCACACGTAGCACATTTGTCCACAGGCTCGACCCTAACCAAGTAAAATATAATTCATAAAAGAATTTAAGTTCAATAAACAATAACCAACAAATCATAGTTCTAGGTCTCTCAGATGTTGTCAATCCTCCTCAATTAATTATTTAAATTTCTATTTCCTGTTCTCACATAAACAGCCTCAAAGTACACATTTCCTAGTAGCTTACAAGCCAATTTGCAACTAACTGAAAAAACTACAATTTGTGAAAAGCTTGCACCAAACGAAGAACTTTTTTAGCATTAGCGGATTGCTCTAATTGACATGTACATCTCATCAATATAAACTACTTTTGGAATAACAATACATTAAAATACACTAATTTCAAGCCTCACAGCTAGACAAGCATATACGTCATGAGTTGTTATTGTTTCATCCCTAGTGTTTCACTATGCACTGCAGCTGCAAGTGTTAATTAATATCTTAGAGGAATAACTTCCTAACCTACATATGTTAGAAAGATGAAGGAAACATTTAGTTTATGTTTGGACCATGCATACCGTATTACATGAATCCCATCACACTTAGTCATTCACATGTACTACACAAGGACCTGTAGCTGAGCAAAAGCCTACTCATACTTTACTATAGATAGTGTTCGTATTGCACAGACAGATGTGGCCTGCAATCGCTAATAAAATGTGCTCAAGTCATATTTGAAATTTCATCAACATCCCAACATGGCAGTAAAACATACATCAGTAAGGAAACGTACTTCTTTAATCCTCTCGCAAAAGACATACCTAACGTAGCCATTACTTCCATTTATCAGTAACAATACAAACAACCAATACTGAGTACATGATAGAAAATGTGGACGTCCAGTAATGCATCCACACCTGAAGAGCCACACAAACAGCCACAGCCCTAACACCACAGTAACTTTTGCACTTTGTAATTTAGACCTATACTAGCAGGCAATAATGATAAATTCTTAACAAATCTATTATATACTACGTTTACACTGACAAGAACAATGGTGACTGGCCAGCCTGTTTGGGCATTTCAGCCAAGCATAAATTGTTGAACGAGCCAGCATGTGTTTACACTGCTGGTTTAGGAGCAATCCAGGTAAATGTTTTATTATATCGTGATTTTCACGTGTCTTTACACGTAATACAATATGAACACAAGAGCAATTGGTTTGCACGTGTTCTCGAAAGATGGCAAAATACTACTTTAAATTCTAGTCGAATGTGGCAGACAAAGTAGCTCAAGAAACTGCAGCTGGAGCACAAGAAATTTTGGAAATTTGGAACAATATTGCAATATTTTGAACAAGGTGCAATATTTGGAACCGCCGTCAGTCTAGAAACTGAGCAGCGCTACTGCTCATGATGATGGCTGCTGAGTTTGGATGATTTCGTCTCCTTACAACAAATTTATATACAAACATTCATTGTCATACCACACCATATTTGGCAATACATCAGCTGTGCATGCCTCGTCAACATACAACCGTTCAGTCTAACTTACTCGACACTATTCCATGAGACCAGGCTGTGCCAAACCAGCTCACTCTAATTGATCGAGCTGAGCCAGTCCACTGCAGCCGCTCCCTACTTGGCCCAGTCGCATCTACATTGGCATGTTCCCCAGATAGCATCAAGCTGGTGCGGTATGGCCCACTCAAACATGCCAGTTTAAACGAGGTAGTAAGAACATAGGTGTGTGTGTGAGTATTACATTGTTCATTAAAGACATGTGATATCTTACTCTCGACTGCTGTTAACTGCTTGTTCCAAACAAAACAAAGCTGATGGAGGATCTCCCTACAAAATAAAGAGTGGAATGTTGACTTTCCTTCAGTTGCAACAGTTAGTCGTCTGACCAGTTTCACTTTGCTAATGCCCTTCACCAGACTACTCAGTAGCTGACTGTCTCGATACCTAAAGTCTCGTATGCTAGTGCGAACAAAATCCTCCAGGTTTAGCAGTGCTCCATCAGACTCCCTACCCTTCAGCAACCTAAAAGAATGGTCATACTGTACAACTCAAAAAACAAATGTCATAGCATTTACTGATACAGTACATTGTGTCACAGTAAGTCAAAAATGAAAACCCTTGCAATGCTCCACAGTAGCTGCAACCTAGCATAATCAGTAACATAAACACTATGAACAATTGTGCCATCCTCACACCTCGGTCACAACCATCACTATAAGACAAGGGCTCAAACAGGTATGTTCAATGTATTTATCAATACAATAAATTGATAATACTGTAAAACAACTTTGTTGTACAATATTTTCAATAAGGATATTAATTGACCAAAGAATTAAACAACCAAATTTACATTTCAAGAAGCATCATCAATTTGAGATTTCTTGTCCAAATATGCCATTATAGAATCACGCCAGTCTCTCCCCACCCCTGCCATTCCCTATATGTCACTCTGAAACGGGAAAGACTAGTACAGAACCCCTTCTTCAGGTGCTAATTACTTTAAAGATGTGCCTATGCACAATTACATTGCATACTTCTAACAGACAAGACTTCTTAAACGACTCCCAGGAGCCATTTAGTCGACGCTTGCATCATAATGTCATGCATTTGTTGCAACATTTGCACAAGATCCAACTCCTTCAACCAATATCGATAGCGGCCGTAAGCCACCTGCTGATAATGGCGTAAATCTGTAACAGACTTTTGCAATGGAAAAAGGCAGTCTAGTACAAGTCTCTCCAACTTCAGAGTGACATACTGGGAACAGCAGAGGCGGGGAGAGACTGCATGGCTCGAGTCTAATGACATTCCACTGCAATCACTCATTCATGTAGTTACTGTTTCATAAAACAAAACCACCATACAATTCATAACTCAAAAGCTTACTCTAAATCACTTTCTTATAAATATCTATATTATTTTCATAAAGCATTGCAGCTAACCACTTTATCCAGCCCAATGGACCGCCTTTGTGTGTACTAGCTTGCTGCACCACATGAGTAAGATAGTGCATCTTGAAACACAGTGGCTCGTTGAGTTCTTTTACATTGAGCTCCATAAGCTTTTCCAAGATGTAGACAACTGAAGCATGTTTTGCCAACAATTCTGTGTTTTCATTCAGTAGCAATGACAGCTACAAGCAATACAACAGAATCAATGTAAGCAAAGAAAACTGTAACACATGCCATACTAAAAAATTTTTTACAACAAAATCATGATGTTCCACAACAATAAATGACAAAAACTGCCACCACTTTAACTTGAAGATTGAAATTTGACAAAAACCACCAACATTTGCCACAATAATCATTTGTTGTATTCAGATCACGTCAACTTGATTTGTTGTTTCACGGGCCCGAATGACCTAAAATCTTGCTAACAAAAAATAAAAAATCATGCGGCTTAGGTGATACACACGTATTTCTCAAGCACATGGCTTCTTCCACATGTGTTTAGACAAGTATCACCATCAAACAAGCTGCAAAAGTTTTAGTGTCGCGCAAGTAGTCAAGTGTGAATGAGAAGCTTCATTTGGCGACTTGCTACAGCTGCTACGACTTGTGTCACAGATGTAACAGTTTTTCGAATCCCCAAATTTGCAGGTCCGTTTTACAAGCCGACCGACCGACCCTAACACAGCCTACAGTTGGCCCATGTAACAACAAATCAAGTTGACGTGGCCTCATTACATAAAATCAAACTGTACTTTACTTCATTTACTGATACAAACCACCACAGATATTATAATTTACGGTGTTTCTGCACCAATACTACTGATACTTAAACTTTAAATATAACTGTTCTTAAAAGCCATTCAACATTCCAATCTGTTCAACATTTTAAAACAATTAAACCATGCAATGTAAGTAGTCATTTACAAGTATGCATAGGTCATTCTGTGAGTGTGTGTGTGTGTGTGTGTGTGTGTGTGTGTGTGTGTGTGTGTGCACGTGTGTGTGTGTGCGTGCACGTGTGTGTGTGTGTGTGTGTGTGTGTGTGTGTGTGTGTGTGTGTGTGTGCGTGCACGTGTGTGTGTGCGTGCACGTGTGTGTGTGTGTGTGTGCACGTATGTGTGTGTGTGTGTGTGTGTGTGTGTGTGTGTGTGTGTGTGTGTGTGTGTGTGTGTGTGTGTGTGTGTGTGTGTGTGTGTGTGTGTGTGTGTGTGTGTGTGTGTGTGTGTGTGCATATAACACCAAACACGTCACTACTATCAGTTCAATCATCATTGAGCTCTCCACACACACTAGTTCAACTGTATTGGCCAAATCAGTTTCAACTACACGGTTTTCATAGAGTCACCATTGAAGGATAAGAATTCATGCCCTATCAAGACTGGCATCAGCAAATGTACAAACAATAGGCATGGCCATATAAATGTAAGAAAAAGATGTGTCATAATCTGAGACATTGGCTTGATAGATGCCTGAAAGAAATACTCAGTAAGATGAAACAAAATACTAACACAATCAACCATCTAATTTGTCTGGGTAAGAACAAGCTGGTCACCTGGTGTTCCATAAGTTCTAAACTAAAACCTTCCCAGCACAAACTACCCCCTTTTAAAAGCAATAAAATCTAATTAAAAGTTCATACCTTTTAAATTAAACCTTTGAAACCAATACCATTAGTGCTATTGAAACCAAATTACCAGAATGAGTATGATGTTGGTGTCTGTGGTTGTCAAATATATTATAAATACCAAGCAGACTCAATACATTTCAACCAACAATCTCATTAGTTACACAACTAACATTTCTATGGCATGAGAATCATCATCATCATTATGCAGCCAGTCAACGCGCCTTTGACTGTTTATGGCTTTGGCATATCTTGATAAGCTTACTCCATACTGGTCGGATTTCGCTTGAGTTTTGCCATCTGCTATAATCAATTCCTTTCCAATTCATATTCATTTTACAGTATCTTTGAATGTCATTCTAGGCCTTCCTTGGTTTCTTTTCTCATGCATAGATGCGAGTAAAGGAGTTGCCTGGGGAGTCTGCTGTCGCCCATCCTGTGACGTGTCCCAACCATCATAAGTATCTATCAATGACCATTGCCATCATAGAGGCCAGCATGCCAGAGGATCTCTTCATTTCTGACCTTGTCAAACAGAGTAATATTCATGATTTACCGCAACTGTCTATATAAAATCTTGCCTTTCTCATTCACCATAGAACTGCTCGCAAATCATGAAGTGAAACTAGCTTTAGCAATTGGCTAGTATCACTCTCTCGGTAAACACTAATGCTGTCCAGCAGACAAGGACAGACTAAGAAATGCTGGCATCAGTGTCATACTGCAGCTGCTCTTCGGATGATAGGTTTTATCACTGCCCTTGGGTAAGATGCCACGGGTTACCATCTGAGTGGTCTATCACAGACCTTGTAATAAATATTTCGTTCTGCAAGGATGCCCAGACTCACCCGCCACACCAGAATAATAATAATAATAATAATATATCGAATTGGCTAGTCATTGATCGCCGTATGGACTACACGAAAACATGTACCCCGCTGGGCTCACCTGCCGGGTTGGTGGGCGCCCAGATGGGGGTAAAGACCCCACTTGCTCATTATGGAGGGGCATAGCGACACATAACAATAATAATAATCATGTTTCTCTAGCTTTATCCATGAGACTGACTCGTTTCAGTCGTTGGGGAGTTTCTGTGGTCTGGCGAACGGTCCGTTGATGATGACATTCAGTGCTTTCCTGGTGGTCATTGATATCCACTAAGCGTGCTGTCCCGATGTTCGCGGTCACCGTAATGCCTGCAATCTATATCGAATTGGCTAGTCATTGATCACCGTATGGACTACACCGAAACATGTACCCTGCTGGGCTCACTTGCCGGGTTGGTGGGCGCCCAGATGGGAGTAAAGACCCCATTTGCCCATTATGGAGGGGTATAACGACACAATAATAATAATAATAGCTTAGTGGTTAGTGACAATGGCTACCACTCCATGGTTTGGGGGTTCAAACCCCAGTGACGACTGTAAATTATGAAACTTGTCTGTCTTTCTTTCTCATGTTTCTCTAGCTTTATCCATGAGACTACGACTCGTTTCAGTCGTTGGGGAGTTTCTGTGGTCTGGTGAACGGTCCGTTGACGATGATGTTCAGTGCTTTCCTGGTGGTCATTGATATCCACTAGGCATGCTGTATCGAGTTCGTGGTCACCGTAATGCCTGCAATCTATATCGAATTGGTAGTCATTGATCGCCGTGTGGACTACACAAAAATTTTACTCTGCTGGGCTCACCCGCCGGGTTGGTGGGTGCCCAAATGGGGGTAAAGACCCCACTTGCCCATCATGGAGGGGCATAGCAATACATAATAATAATAGTAACAAATATTTTGTTCTGCAAGGATGCCCAGACTCACCCTCCACACCAGAATAATAATAATAATAATAATAATAATAATAATAATAACAACAATAACAATCAGCGACAATGGCTACCACTCCATGGTTTGGGGGGTTCAAACTCCAGTGACGACAGTAAATTATGAAACTTGTCTGTCTTTGTTTCTCATGTTTCTCTATCTTTATCCATGAGACTATGACTTGTTTCAGTCGTTGGGGAGTTTCTGTGGTCTGGCGAACGGTCCATTGACGATGACATTCAGTGCTTTCCTGATGGTCATTTATATCCACTAGGCGTGCTGTCCCAATGTTCGCAGTCACCGTAATGCCTGCAATCTATATTGAATTGGCTAGTCATTGATCGCCGTATGGACTACACAAAAACGTGTACCCCGCTGGGCTCACCTGCCGGGTTGGTGAGCGCCCAGATGGGGGTAAAGACCCCACTTGCCCATTATGGAGGGGCATAGCGACACATAATAATATATTTTGTTTCATACCACTACAGGTACAGTGCTCTAGGCCAGACAAGATACATACACTAACAAGTAAAAATAGATAGTCATAGAAGAATAAACGTAGAAGAATAAACAAACATAAATTAAGGTTTAATCCAGCTCTTGAAGTCCATGCAGGACAACACCATGATTCTTGTCCTTGTCTCATTGTCCACTGATCGCCACAGATTGACTTGAGTATTCAGAACGAACCCGCTCACTAATTCATTATTAGAACGAACTGCTTTCCATAAGAGAGCTGGCTACCACACAATAGATCTGGAGCTTCTCTGATAGGTTCTCCAAGAGTTTCACGCAAGGATGTTCTGTTTGAAATCCCTAGCCCTCTACGATACCCTCTTCTCCACACTTAATGTAGTAAACCTTTCCCTAGCCCTCTACGATACCCTCTTCTCCACACTTGATGTAGTAAACGTTTGGTACTTCCCATTCCCAAATCCCACAGTTCGCATCCATAGCCCAATACAGGTAACAATACAGAGTACATTATCATTGTTCATACTGTAGAATTACGACCCACACCTTTGACAGCCTCTACAATTGAGTATAATGAAGAGTAGAACTTCCGACACCGCTCTTCCACCGCACCAGTTGTTTCTTTCAGAACAGTCGATAATTTATGACCTAAATGAATGACATCATGTACTTCAGGCAGACGCCCTCCATTGATGAAGAAAGCTGTCTCTTTACAGTAAATGGATCGCCTGTTCCTAAAACTAATTGATTTACTTTTCTGAATACTAATTTCAGGCAGTGGTCTGTTGCAAAACTCTCGCAGATCTCCAATAACCTCTGCAAGCACTCTCTGCTTGTAGACAGAAGCGATAAATCATCCTCGTATGCGATGCCACCACTAAACCTCCCATTAATTCGAACACCTACTCCCGATTGTTCCAATCCGGTAATAAGGTCATCAACATAGACATTAAATAGAGCAGAAGAGAGTACACTGCCTTGGTGAACTCCATTAGATGTTTTGAAAGATGCTGATTTTGACGAGTTCCATTTCACATATAGGTCTTGTTCTTTATACCAGTTCCTCAAGAATATTACGATAAAAGTAAGGGTATGCTGTTCCATCAGTTTCATAGACAATAGAGCATGATTAACTCTATCATATGCTTTCGATAAGTCAAGAAAGCAGCCAAATACAATTTCGTTTCCATTTTCAAGAAAATAATTGATAGACTCCTGTACAACAAATGTAGACATATCACAGCCATGACCAGCCTTAAAACCGAATTGTTGCTTGTTTGTATGCCAAATTCTCTGATATTTTGCCATGATAATTTTCTCTAATAGTTTTCCCAGCACTGACGATACCGCTATGCCTCTATAATTGTGTGGATTATTTCTATCTCCAGCTTGATCTTTCAGGATGGGGATTATTGCAGTTTCTCTAAAGTTTCTCGGAATACAGCCATGCTTGACCAATCCTGTGAACAAGCCAACAATATGTCTATAGAGATTCAGGGAGCCATTCTTGATATGTTCTGCCTGAATACCATCCAAATCTGAGGCCTTATTGTTCTTCAGTTGCAAAGAAGCCTTCCTAAATTCTTCTGCATTGATAACAAAGTGCCACCACGAGGTTCTTTTTCTCATATCTTCTTTTCTATCATTCTATCAAGCTGGTTGTTCAATACATCACAAAATGTTTGATCTTGAATATTTCCTAATTTTTGGTACTCTTTCCAATAATTGCTAATGTCGCTGTCCGTTCTTGCCATCCGTATCTGAACACCATTGCATGATGGTCGCCCTTGTTTCTTAATTCTTTTCCAAAAATCGTTCTTGTCTGCTGAACAAAGTTTTCCAAGAGGATCTCACTCTCTCTCTCTTTTCACTTTCCGGCTGTCCCTCATTTCATCAAAGAGTGTACCAGATCAACATTTTCCACTTTGCTTCCATTTCCAGTATGCTTCACTGGCTTCCTGTTGTCTTAGTCAAATATCGTTATCCCATCCATTGAGCCAAACTCGTCTGTATTTCTTCTTTAGAATACTATTTTGCCCTGCAGTACGTAGTGCATGGATAATACTTTCGCAATATGGTTCCAAGAGTGGTTTGTGACAACACCGGTCTGTAATTCAGTGAGGCTGTCGGTTTAGTCGTCGACGGCCCTGACCCATGCCACATTTGTACCAGTTTTCTTGGTTACCCCAAGAAAACCGATAGCAAGCGAGCCAGCACTTGACTTTACATTAAAGCACTTCTAACGAAAAGCCTAAACCATGGCTACAAAGAGCAGAAGTCAATGTCATGTCTCTCTTAAATTATGCAACTCGCTATTTTGCAGCAAGCTTCACTGTAGACTGTGCACATTAAAGAATAATTGTCGTTTTACTATATTCCATTGTCATTGCAAGCGCTAATACTTACATAAACAGGATTCAAGTTGATTGTGGTAACAAATTTGTGAGCAGCGGATAGGAGATGACTGGGCAGCTTTGGTTCCTTGTCTAATCCTGCAACACAAACAAAACATAAAACAACCACCCCTCGGGTACTTCCATATAAACATTCTGCTATCCATCAATTTCCAATCACATTCACATTAAAATTGATTACATCAAGTGAGTTAGACACTAACCTGTAGTACCTAATGACATAGTGTCTATGACATCAAGACAGCTTTAAGGCATACTTTAATACTAGACTCGATAAAGCCAAACTTTGGTAAACCACAGCTACACTGAAATGCACCAAAAAGTGGTAATACAGTATGGTATCTGTCCAAATGAAAGCCCTGAAACTTGAAATAAATGGTGGAATGCAATAAGCATGTTTGTGTACAAATAAAGACTCAAGGCTTGTATTTAGACAATGGCATACGATATGATACAAAGATATTGACTGCATGCTAGAGAGTTGCAAGTTGCTTCACATGTCAATTACATATACTACTGGTATCTGTTCACGCAATTGTCCTTCTACCTAACAATTACAGCAAGTCATCTGCAGCAAAGCCTTCAAAGTACGATTCTTCCAAATTGTTAGATCATTTTCCTCCTGTCCTATGACATCTGCCAGCATCAGACCAGATGTTTCTGCTGATCATGATTTGTCATTGTTAAGGTACAGATGATGCTTGACTTGCTTCGTAGTGCTTTCGTTCTTCACTCAGGTCATTAGAGCATCTTCCACGCCATAAACATTGGTAGTGATTGATGCACACTTGAAAGAATATATGACAGTTTCAAATGAGTGTTTGAGTAGGTGTACCTCAGCTGCAGGCTGAAACACATCCCACCTGTATGCAGGAAGCTGAAGACAGGGTGGATCTTCTATTCAGTCTGGGTCTTTATTACCGTACTGATGCGATTAATACCCCAGGACTTGAGTAAAGTCCCATCCCCACCTTTGGTCCAGGTCCTAAGATTTTCACACCTTTTTGTCAAGCCCTTCAGGAGCATTATCAAGATGACCTTCTCGGATTTCGTTGACAAATTACCCGGTTGAGTGAGACACATGACAGGTGGTTAATTGACACACACTAACTGAATGAAATCTTAAATTGAAGGTGCTACCTATTTCAAAAGCAACTCCTAACTCAGAATGAACAGAAATAGCACTACACTACGTCTACATCTAATTCTGGATTTCTAAAATCTTTCCCCACTCTTAAAAAACCTAATTTTGCTTCTGCAGGTGATTCGTCTGAGTAAGTGGCCATGTTCGGGTTTGCGCTAACCAATCATAACACCTTGCTATGCTACCATGCGCAAGGTGTGTTCTCACATGTTGAGCTTGCCCAATTGTCTCTAGCTAGTTAGTCATAATAGACTGTGTAAACTATAGCAAACAGCAACTGATTGTATCATGTATTCGAGTGATGCTACTCAATTTCTGCACAAAAATTAAAATGTCTTCGAACCGTTTTCCGTCTTGGAGTGCCTTCTCAAGATGTAGGGACAACATACGCATGATAGAACAGCAACAGCTGCCTGAATTGGCGGATGCAATGTCTTTCACTACAGAATTCCGCCAGTCGTGCTGTGAATTCGATTTGCTCAAGAAAAACTGCCAGACCAACACAAAGTACAGCAATCTTCTTTGATTCATTACAGGCACTATGAATAAACTGGAATGTTTTGGTAAGCAGTAACCCCAGCTAAACCCCGCTCTAACTCTACTTTAAGCAGGGCTACAATAACCCTGCTCTAAGCCCACATTCCTGTCATAAATCAACCTGATGCATTGTAATTGGTTATGCTAAGCAATAGCAAACCCAGTTCTAAACCAGACTGTCTGTTCCCCATAAGTGTGAACTTTGAAAATCATCAATATCTCTACTGTTTTTATGGACTTATAGCGAACAGACAGTAGTGTGAACACGGCCAGTGTTAGTCTTCATAATTAAGTAAACATCAACATCTGAAACGTCTATTATCCCTTAAGTAGTAATGAATGACTAAACTCTTAGAAAAGTTCTTGTCACACTTGCTGTACCTAATCTTATTCTTCTATCTATACATTATAAGGACGTTGTGTGTGTGTTTGTGTGTGTGTGTGTGTGTGTGTGTGTGTGTGTGTGTGTGTGTGTGTTTGTGTGTGTTCGAAGTAAACACTTTAACAGATCTGCAGAAAGAGGTGATCAAACTGTCGTTCGTCTGCTCTTCTATCCTAGCTCAGTCTGCACCCATTCGTGGATCGCAGTCTCCTCTCGGAGAATCAACCCCACATGAAATCTTGCGACGTGGCCGTGGTGTGACTTCAAATTTTAACACATTTGATCCCCATGCGATGAGAGACCGTCAATTTCCCGCCGATTGAAACTATCTGTCTCATGTCTGGGTTTCGCTCTAACGGCGGATCAAGTGTATTCTCTACTACCAGACGAAAGTAAGTCACGAATGAGACATCTGCTATTGTGACAGTGGCAATCAAAGTCATCTGGCTGTCTTCTTACCATAATCATATATCAACCAAAAACTTGAAGGCACTCATGTATACAGGACCTACACGTACCTATGCCACACTACATTCGCACAATTTTTCCCCTGTAAATGGTAAGCAGCTAGGCTCTCAAACCAGCGTTGTGCGATAATGAAAATAATTGGTATTGCCGATTATTGCCGATTACTTGAAGTCAGTATCACGATTTATCGATTAATCGGTAAGTCTGACCTCGTATTTCATTAATGCTCATTTACACACACCTTCACAATTTTACACAACAGCACAGCTCCATTCGAGATCATAGTAACACAGTGAAGACTCTATCAGGCAATAGTTACATAACTACTGCAAGTTTTCTGCAAGGAAACACAACATCGATGCATTATGGGGATCCAGGTTCGCTCGTTTTGAGCTGATAATGTTCCCAGCTGTTGAAAAGAGCCTTTCTGCAGGAGTACTTGTGGCTGGTATACAGAGTAGTCTTTGGGCAATTTTGGAAATGGCAGGAAACCGAGAACTGTTTTGCTCCCACCACTTCAAAGCATTCTCATCAATGTTCAAGCATGGCTCATCAAGATACTTCTGCAAGACGTTTTCTGCTTTGTCCCTGGAGGTCACTTGTTTCGCTTGACTCAGATTGGTAAACATGTCACCAAGAAGCTGGCCTAATTCACTCTTGTGCTTTTTTGGCAGTGGAAGCTGGTCTTCATTCTTTTCTTCAGAAGCTGCTGGTTCTGTGTCTGAATTTAGAGACTCATAGTGGTCGATTGCCTCCTCCAAAACAAATGTGTGAAGCTTTTTCCGATTGTCCTCACTCATGAAAGGCAGGCTCTTGAATCTTGGGTCAAGAAAGCATGCACAGTCAAGCAGGTTTGAAATTGAAAGTGATTGGTATCGAGAACCAAGGTTGCTGACCATATCCCTCTTCATGTTCTTGATTACGGAGGAGTCAGTTTCCTGTAGTTGCAGCACATTCTCAGTGAGGTGATGAAGGAGTGGTCTAATTATTGATATAGTGACATACTGTTCTCCTTGAACTTGAATGGTCACATCTCTAAATGGCTTCAGGACATTTACCAACTGCTCCAGCAGGGTGAAGTCTTCTTCCTTGGGCAACAGGTCTAATCGTTTTAGCTCTACCAGTGTTGCACACACAGGACCTTGTTGTTCTATGATCCTTTGAACCATATCATAGGTGGAATTCCATCGTGTCTCCACATCCTTCACCAGCTTATGCACTGGAGACTCCAACGCTGCTTGTTTCTTGGTTAGGAGGTTCGCAGCAACTGTGGATTTCCGAAAGAATTTGACCAGCCTGGAACATCTGGCAAGGGCCACCTGTATCTGTTGCTGTTTCAGCCCTGCTTTCACACATAGATTGATAGTGTGACCAAAACAACCTAAGCACTTCCATTTCAAAATATCTGCTACTGCTTTTTGTATGTTGGCTGCGTTGTCTACTGTGGCACCAGAAAGTTTTGTAGAATCAAGTTCCCATTGCTTCAGAATATCCTCCAGACTAGCAGCCAGGTTCTCAGCTGTGTGCTTGTCAGGTAGCTCCACATTCTCCAGGACGAGGTGCTGAAGCTGCCAGTCATTACTAATGGTGTGAAAGGTGACACCGATAAAAGAGTTGTTGGCACAACTGGTCCAACAATCTGTTGTTATGGCGTACCATTCTGCCAAAGATACCACGGTTGCAACTGATTCCTTGACTTTCACATAGAGAGCGGGAAGCACTCTTTGGGTGAATGTTTTTCGGCTCGGAATTTCATAGCGAGGTTCAAGAACCTTGAACATACTTCGAAATCCGAGGCACTCTACGGCACTAACCGGCTGCATGTCTTTAGCAATGAAGTAGGCAACGGCGTCAGTGATCACAGAGGCTCTCTTACTGGATGTTGGTAGCTTTGCTGCGAGTTGGAATGGACTGACGAATGCAGCTTTCTCTCCTACAGTAGATGACATCGAGACGGCCTGATCCTCTTGCGCACGTTTCTCCTTCTGCTTCGCGGGATTTGAGTCTCTTGAGAGACTTGTTTTCATAAACACTAGCGGGTGACGAGATTTCATGTGAGCGGCCAGGTTGGTGGTGTTACCACAGTACTTCAGAACGGCGCCGCATTTGTTGATGGTGCATACAACCTATAGACAGAGCGAAGCCAAAACTGCAATGGCGAAGAGTACCGCCAGACATGCTGCAAGATCTATTACGTGTTTCGGATCCTCAATCTTCCCGTTTTCACCACGGAAGCCAAAGTACCGCCAAACTTCGGAAGAGCACTGCCTAGGAGGCAGGAGACCCGCTTCTTTCAAGTAATTTCTGTCTGGTACTTCCCTTACACTCATTTGAAGTCAAGACTAACAGACACTGCACTGAGCAAACGACCTACACGTGACGACTGAATGCGCATGCCCGATTAATCGATAGGGAGTTCCCCGGCCATCGATGCCTTATCGATGCGTCACAAGCAATCGATAAATCGAATAATCGATTTAATCGCACAACGCTGTCTCAAACATGATTTTGCTGCTTAGTACAATATACAGTAGTGTCAAGCGTGTGAATGTTTATTCAATTAACCTGATTGTCATGTCATTATACGCGTATAGTAATGCCCACCTTTTGCAATAAATTTGTTACTTCGACACTTCCATCCATATTCACGATCAGCTGGTCTGTATCTACACAAGCTTTGTGCGTGTGTGTGTGTGTGTGTGTGTGTGTGTGTGTGTGTGTGTGTGTGCATGCGTGCATGTGTGTGCATGTGTGTGTGCATGCGTGCGTGTGCGTGTGCATGTGTGTGTGTGTGTGTGTGTGTGTGTGTGTGTGTGTGTGTGTGTGTGTGTGTGTGTGTGTGTGTGTGTGTGTGTGTGTGTGTGTGTGTGTGTGTGTGTGTGTGTTTCTCTCTGTCTCACTCTCTCTGATGTTTTTCGGCCCATACCTGAATTGTATACTAGAATTTGTAATAATTATCTTAATCAAATTTTTCCTGGGCAAAGAACAGGCTAATTAGCTAGTAGGTTTATATATAGTCTTATATAACAAGTCATAAATTAAGACCAATTAACCTGAACAGCATCTGCTACTCAGAACAATTAGTGTTGAGGCTAAACGCATACCTAAACGTTTTTAGTGTCAAATTAAGTACATTAAGAGTAATAATTACCTGACAACAATTTACATGACACTTTTGTTTAGTCTACTCTAGGCCTCTCTATGCATGCCCAGTAAAACTACCAAGCAAACCAAATATAACAGCCAAACAAGCACATGGTTAAAGAAGCACTTCACCGATTGACGCACGCGCAGTAAACAGTAACGTACGTTAAAGACTTGGGCTGTGGACCAAACTCTTGCTGTGTTGCATGGCACATTGTTTTGGCCTTGCTTTCCAAGGCCAACTACGAGAGCACACAAGAGACGGGTCTAGACACTTCAGGCGACTCTAACAGTGAAAGAGAACAAGTTACAGCTCATAAGCAACTCAGTCGTTCGTACCTTGTACACTCCACATGATCGTCTTGAGCAACTTGCAATCGCTCGGTCTTTTGCGCTTTCCTCCATGTTTCTTTCTACGAATGGAGGCCATAATACAGTTTAAAATGGGCTTGAGTGATGCGAAATACACAAGGAAACATCCATCACGGCACATATTCACGTGACACAAAGTGCCTTCATTCTACAGCCGAACCATCGCCTTATGTGTGCTTTACGCCATCGGTTGAAGGTGAGTCAGTGATGCAATAGCACAATTACTTTCGCCTAAGCAAATATCAAAGTTTACACGAAGCAGTAAAACGAAACCTTCATGTAATGGATGTTATTTGAAGAAACTGTCTTGTACAATTTTTGCGTTATCATAATGCTCAGCTATTAAGTTTGCTCTGAGATACCGCCAAACTTCCCAACTTGAAAAAAGACCAGAAACGATTAGCTAAGGCGTGTGCGTCAATCGTTGAAGTGCTCCTTTAAACCGATACATGTAGACCCCAACTCAACCACAGCACAAAAATAAAAAATCATACATCACAAGTATCATAACTTTTAGCATACCTTGAATAACTGTAAACTGTTCCAATTTTGACTGAGGAATAAAATTGCAAATAACTGTTACACATTTCTGATATCCTAAAATCACAATTGAAAATTAAATCAATCAAACCAGACAAGTCACTCATCAAAATACCAACAAATCCAGCTAGTTGGCATGCAGTCTTTCCAATATCATTTTTCTTACGAGGACTGGCACCAAATTCAAGAAGAAGACGTGTTACTTCAACAGAGCCTACAGACAAACACAACAAACGTATGAATTACCGTCATATTTGACAGGATCAAAGCAAGTCTGCATATATCTCTGACACCAAACGGGAACTAAATATATGACAAGTTTTGGTATAAACTAAAACATAAAAAGAAACTAGGAAGGCATACAAAACTTGGAAACAACAACAGCACATTCTTCACTGCAAATTGAAATACCGATACTATACTAATGACATCGATTAAGTTACAAAAATTGCCTTACATTTTATCATCATATCTAATATCTAGTTGATGAATGACAATCTATATATAAAGGAGAAGTGTGTGTGTGTGCGTGTGAGTGTGTGTGTGTGTGTGTGTGTGTGTGTGTGTGTGTGTGTGTGTGTGTGTGTGTCTGTCTGTCTGTCTGTCTGTCTGTGTGTGTGTGTGTGTGTGTGTGTGTGTGTGTGTGTGTGTGTGTGTGTGTGTGTGTGTGTGTGTGTGTGTGTGTGTGTGTGTGTGTGTGTGTGTGTGTGTGTGTGTGTGTGTGTGTGTGTGTGTGTGTCGTATCTTGGGCATCTCCAACAGGCAACAATGGTCTGAGCACATCACAATGGCAGAAGTGAGGAGGTAGGGAGATGAGGAGACTGCATCTGAGAAAGTGAAGAAGAAAAGGTTAGAATGGTTGAGACACCTAGCAAGAATGCCAGACCACAGAATGTCAAAATCAACCTTATTTGGTTGGTTGCCCCAGCCCCGCCCCAGATGTGGTCCAAAGAAGAGATGGAGAGATATGATGAGAAGAGACTTTAAAGACATTGAAATATCAGAGAAGAAATGGTATGATAAGGCTGTGAGGTTGAGAGCGGGCTGGAGTACATTGTGTCGTGATGGTTTGGAACGTTGGAGCGAGAGAATGGGAGCACATGCTCCGGTGGCAGACAGGGATGTGATGTGTGAGGTGTGCTCCAGGACCTTTAGAAGACAAAGTGATAAGGCGAGACACAAGTGTATGGAAGAAAGAAGGAAACCTATAAGGGAACAACAGGGTGCAATCCAATGTTCAAATTGTTTCAAATGGTTCCGAAGTAAAGGAGGTTTGACAGTTCACAGATGTTAGAATTCTAGTAATCACAATGTTCCATCATTGGACTTGTTGCCTCTTGGAGGTAAGCTTGACCGTTTACGGTAGCTTTTTAGCAGGACAGGACAGGACAGGTGTGTGTGTGTGTGTGTGTGTGTGTGTGTGTGCATGTGTCTGGATGTGTGTGTGTGTGTGTGTGTGTGTGTGTGTGTGCATGTGTGTGCATGTGTCTGGATGTGTGTGTGTGTGTGTGTGTGTGTGTGTGTGTGTGTGTGTGTGTGTGTGTGTGTGTGTGTGTGTGTCAATGTCGACGGTGCTTCAAATCCAAGCCAGGATTCCAACAGCATAACTGTCATCTTGGCAAACGCTGTTCAGAAAAAGACAGCAGTCAACTTCCACTGTCTTGCACATAGGAAGACGTTTCCGGTGGCTCAAGGACATACGGAGACATAAGTGCAGACAGTAACTACCTCGTCTTTCAGCTCTCCCCATATCTGAGGCGGCGTAGCCACACACTGGCAGCTGTAGTCAAGTCAGATGTGTTTGTGTGTGTGTGTGTGTGTGTGTGTGTGTGTGTGTGTGTGTGTGTGTGTGTGTGTCGCATGTAAATCAGAGTCTCCAAGTAAGGCGAGTCTGATCTCCACCGAAATTGGCTCAAGCACGCCAAATCCATATATCTCGAAAAGTAGATTGCCATTGTCCTCCAGACTTATCTCGAGATGACACAATTTCCTGCGGATGGAACACGCCTAGAACCCGTCTCTGCTCTTGCGCGAATATCTCCATAAAGGCCAATCGGATCTCCACCGAATATAAACTGCCCATTCCCAACATCGGACGTTATGTTTCGTTTATCGTGGGCAACATCGGAAAAAGGAAGATAGATTTGCATATTCTGGGTCTTGAAAACAACGCCCACAGTCGTTTGCCCATCTCTACGCCCGCTGGAGAGCTGCCAACTATGAAAACATGCACAGTGTCTGATCAGACTAACTCTGTTTGGCCCAGCAATAAAATTGATCAAAGTGCTACTGTTTTCCTCTTACAAGAAGCGATAATGCAAGTGCAAACAATACACACAAATTCAAATGCAGACACAAACAAAACACAATTTTCATACAATTAGACATTAACCACAAATTCTCTCACAGCAAGTACATTACCATAATTATGCTCAGCATAAAAATTCAGCACTATTGCCTACATGCCCTACATTTCTCTGTAACCAAGTTGTGAATGCACGCTTGAATCAGTGATCTCCCCAGACATCTCAATCTCAACGTCTTGGTCAAAATTTATGAAGACACGCCCATTTCCACCATCCCTTGGCTGACACCACCACACTTTGACTAACATTCCCCATCCTTACTATTCATGGTCTTAAGCAAGTGGGTGACCAGAGTGTTGGGTTTTATGTTGGCATTGACTTTGTTCTATGTACTGGGTAATGAACACTTGTTCTTGCTGTTGTTGCTACCGTACCAATCATAACTAAAAAATTTACCACAATATACTGTAACTACAAACATCGGAAAACTTTATCCTCTTGCAGTTACTCGCATGCACATCCTGCGTGTGTACGCATACACCTGTACTGTGACTACAAGTTCTCGTAGCTCTTTGAAAAGACTTGCAGACAGACAATGACGTATTATCCAGAAGATGGAGCATGATTACACACATTTTAGACCAAACACAAGCACCTTATTTTGCTCCAGCACTGTATTATAACAACACCTGTAAGACCACGCCCAAATGTACCCCTGTGTGGCCACGGCCACACTACAACACCCTTGAAATATCCTAGGAAGAACACTACTTGAATGAATGTAACTGAATGTACTCTTTCAACATAATTTCATAAACTATTTTCTATTACAATTACATAGCCAACATCATAAATTAGTTATATAACAAATACACTAGCCATGTCATACCTGACAGCACAGCAAACATGAGAGGAGTGTACTACCAACAACACAATTATCAACCACCATTTGTTACAAAGTCAACAACACTTGGTACCTCGTGGACATGAAACGTTTCATTTACTTCGGCCCCATTTTCCAACAAATACCTGCACATCTCTAAGCGACCCTTAAACGCTGCGTGCATTAGTGCAGTCATTCCATCCTAAAAATAATCAAAAATTTAATTAATTCGTGTAGCAGTATTTATCCTTGAGATGTGACTGGCCAATATCAGTGTTCTAGCCAGGATTCTTTGCCAACCATCAATATGACGTCATTAAATAACATGACGTCAATTAATGACATCATCAAATGTATGATGTTGACATATTTGGTAATGGCATCATAAAATTGCTTTATCTGTTCCTTAGTTATACTAGAGTCAGATGCATGTATATTAGTAGTAGTAGTATGAAACAAAATATGATAGACGTAACCTACAACTTTAAAAAAGCAGTTAGCTAACTGTGTCAGAAGACGTACTCTATATAAAGTCTTGAAGTTACTGCATGATTGGTAGTCTAGACTATATTCAATATAAGTAATTGCCACTCAGACCTTGTTGAATAAACGCCATTGAACATACCCTGGTTAAACATACCCCAGACAGACAGACAGACAGATAACACAGTAGATTATTACAATGACAAGTTGTTATGACAAGGAATTATGAGCTGACCTAACAGTGTAAGGGTGTACAGAACATGGGATTGTAAATACACAGTAATTAGTAGAACACCTGCTGCAACCATAGTCTCACTAGCACTTCTTGTGTAAAATTTCAACAGGAATTCACCTCAAACACCTACAAGGAGACCATGCACTCCACATGATTACCAGATGTCTAACATGAGAATATGTATGGTTTTGTAGTCACATTGGGACCATCAAGACCACTAATGTCTTTAGATCCATGATCTCACACTATGCATGCTAAGCCTTTCTAATTCTGTTCCCAACTGTCAATAAAATGCTGTTTTCCCCACTCCAAACGTCCCTTCCCTCTCCCAACCGTCGAAATGACGGTAGTGACTGTACTGGCGAGAACACTGCAATATCATTCATATCATACCATAGACCAGGGTTGTGTCCATGGTGGTCAGAGGGATTGGGCCCAACCGTCACTCGACAACACCGACCATCATTCCAATGTTCCAACCACCACCATATATATTAACTAGAGTTTTACTTGCTCCAAGCTAATGAGGATTGAAAGGTCAGTTTGTTGAAAGGTGAGCACTTTGTTCACACTGTGACACAGCAGCAGACCCACCCTGCTATAGATACAATCTATAATACCATCTATTGCTTAGGGCACTAAGGTGGGGTAAGATCCAAGACAGCAGTGTGCATGTCAGCGATGAGCAAGGCAATATCATAGGCTTCCTGTGACAGAGGGAGTCAAAGTTGTCTTCAGAAATTTTTGCCAGACAGAAGGACTGGCTGTTTGAAACCTGTAGCTGATGCATGGATGACAGCATCTAACCATGCCATAGTATAAATGGGAGACTGGAGCTTCCATACTTGCTCTTTCAGATCATGGGCCATCAACAGTCCCATACATTCTGTTTGGCATGTTGTTGTCTGTTTTGCTCTACTCCATTCCCGGATTCGTCATCCCAGATATCTAGATCATGTGAACACTCTAATGCAGTGTACACTCAAGCACTACTCAAAAGTCCTGGACAGAACACTGGTAGACAAAAAAATAGGTGACAGTTACAATTTGGCAATTAATAAGTAAATCACCAAAATTAAAGTTTGTCAATATTTTTCAACTTGGCCTGCATCTGTCTCAACAGGTGTGATATAGTTGCCTCAAAAGCCAGATTTAGGAAATGAAAAAACATACTGTCACATACACTGACAAAACTCGTATATATTGAAATTTTGCCAAATGTTATCATTGACAAAATTTCCCGGTCTACAGTATCCTATTGCTCCTAATGTTTTCAAGACTAATTCTTTCCAAGACTCCAAAAATAATTTAGAATTCCTTTATGAATCCTAATTTTTTGAGGTCTTGATGTTCAATATTAGTCATTTTTCAATTTAATTATTTGTTTATTTATTCTTTCAAACTGATTCAATTCTCGACCATGTTTGATGATGCTTCATGCGCACGCACAAGAACCAAAAGCCCAGACAACCGATAATTTTCAAGACCAAGAATGGTTTCTCTGTTATCCTATTTTGCAAAGGCAAAATTTTCAAAAAGGTTATTACTCAAAAAACATTAGAACCAGTAGGCTATCCAATTGTCTCCAGAAATAGAACATAACTAATGCAATCACGCTGCACTAAAAACAGAATTAGTGTGCCTATACTCTTGTATCACTCCATCATCCATCAAGCATTCATCCCCAACTTTGGCCCAGCCTCTTAACATTTTTGCACCTAAGTTCCACTTAATTGGTGATAATTGCAACCAAGATGAAAAAATTTAAAACATACTAAAATTAAACATTGAGTTCTTGATCATGGCCAAGAAAATTTGCCATCATTGAGCACCATCGTCAACTGGCTCAGTACTGTAGTGTCAAGGATGGCAGACGGACGTATTGGTCTAGACGACATGAACAGCTATCAGAGATGACATAATCATGAAGTCATTTCTATGTTGTGGTATTTCAAATGGGGTGTACAACTCACAAACGACGAGCTCCTTGACCACTTTCCTTTTGAGCAAAAGTAAACTGAAACAAGAAGCTGCAGACTTGTTGTTTACTGACTGTGACTCTGGTGCAGAATTAAAAGCTTTAGTGAATCTGAGATGACAGAGGATTAGTAGCTATACCGGTAAGAGCTGTCTGTATTTATCGACATTTCACAACGGTCGATGCCCGCACTTATCAATCTGTGTGATGTCACCCTACCTAAAATCTTACTAAGTATGGTACTTCCATTGGCCTGCTCTAACTGCCATCAAGCCCCTACTCATGCGCACTGCACAGCTATTCACTGCACAGCTATTTCTACCTCCTATACAATTGAGATTAAACGTGTAAAGCAGAAGCTAACGAATCACAAACATGAAACCACACAAATGCGCATGCTCTGTTCCATGTCCACAGTACTGTAGACCTACCACGGCCAAAACAATGCGATGTAGCTACTTAATTAAGTCACAGCGCAGCACCGCACCTTGTCAGCTGAATTGACAGAAGCTGTACTCTCCGTTTCTATCAAACTTTTTATCGCTTCCACGTCTCCTACAATCCAAACATTGCAAAATTACATTTCATAATACTTGGAATCTCCATTACTTGCATCGTGCTTACCCAAGCTAGACAATTCAACTATCCTCTGACTGACATCGTCAGATGACATTTTACCGTGGTCTCCCGTATGTTTAATATAAATTTTCTCGAAAACCCTGTAATACTTACTATGCGTGATTATGTCTCGGAAGCTCATACGTGACGGATTGGAACTGTTCGATTCGCTTCAGCACGGGAATCCTACGAAGAAGAAAGAGTTGAAGAAAAGAACTAAATCTAAGGCTAGAAAATCAATCAAAAGGTTACAGACGCAACAGACTTCAAATACGGGTACTAAGACTGCACACAGTAACCAGAAGAAGGGAAGAACGAGGAAGAAAACGACTGGCTCCAGAACTTGTATTGTTTCTCATATTTAGGAATTAGAATCAATTTGTTTTAATTTTAGTCATTAATATAAATAATGTTGACTAATGATATCACTTGTGTAATATTCATGTCAAACATTGTTTAACTTAAAAGTAATTATAATTTAACTATTTAGTCATTAATATAAATTATGTTATAATATATCACATTCAACATAACCTAAGAAATTATACTGCAATTTAAATATTCAGTCATTGATATAAATTGAGTTAACCAATTCTAATTTTAATATTTAGTCATTAATAAAAATTATGTTTAACTGCATTATGATATAACATATCCAACATTTGAAGATGATGCTCAACGTGAGCATCCACACTTGGCACAGTTTTGAACTATGACACAAATATAGTGGGTGCCCTTCCTTGATTTGATATCAATCATTAGTAAAGGAATTTCAAGTTTTGGATTTTAAAAAGTGTATCTTGTTTTATTCTAAATCTAGTGATTCTATCTAGTAATTTTCACAAAGCTGTAACAATTTACAACACGTATTGATGGATGTTGTAGTACAAGATACATCAAGATGTGCTGAATTCAGTGTATATGACTGTTTTACTTTTTGAAATTGTGCATGCTGATTATGCCAGATTTGGTGTAGCAGCTAGTGTATGACTTTATTTGTTGTATATGCCAGCATATAGTTTGTGTCAGCATGCTGTGTTATGTCCATTCGGTATGTGTGTGTGTGTGTGTGTGTGTGTGTGTGTGTGTGTGTGTGTGTGTGTGTGTGTGTGCACGTGCGCTACTCAGCAGTAGTTATGCTAACTGCTTTCTTCCAACAACAGCTGTTGCTAGTTCAAAATCAGCTGAAGACTTCTTACAAGAGAATCTGACATTACTAAAGAAACAAAATCCTTTCAAGCAATATAAGGAACTAATTGAAAAGGTGAGGATGGAATTACTTGTGCTAATGAAAATGATTATAGTAATACACAATATACCATACTGTGTACACCTATAGTAGCCCATGGACTCTCTAAACTGTGACTGTAATGTGTAGGTGACATTTCGCAATACACCAAGATGGCACAAGCCAGCCAATGTAAACATAACCAATGAGGACAAGGACGAGACCAATATCTCAGAAGCAACTAATGATATTGACTACGATTTCAATGCAACATTATGAAGACTACTATAAGAGTTTACACCATAGGTTAGTGGTATCATTACTATCTTAATTAAATATTGCCCGTATCGACCTTCTAAGCCTGCTTCCACTGGTGGAGCTGTTGATATCTCCGAGTCTCCTGTTGATAATTTGAAACAAGTTCGAGGCTGGTACACACAAACATGTTTCCAACATTTCTAGTTTCACTAAAATTGAATTTGATCACTCAAATCTATTATGTCATGATTCCTGGCAGTGCTGGTTAACCAAATTCTGCAGGATCATATTATTAAAGGGACATACTTGCACATCTCTAGGATTCAGCAACTGTTGCTTGTATTAGGGACCATATACAATTTTACAATGTCAATCAGTAACTTAGTAAAATTAGTAAATATACATTCCAGTCAGTCTGTGTAATGTACTTTTTTCCATGACAAACTATTAGCAGACATGCGTAAGTGTGTGTGCACACACGCACGCTCACACACACACACACACACACACACACACACACACACACACGCTCACACACACACACACACACACAATCTCCACATGAGTTCAGAACAACTGGTGTATTGTACGTAATACAGCTATGGTGCTCTTCTATATCTCGGCATCAAAAATAGAATTTCCTTTAGACTCAACTCTCTCAGTCTCTGCAATTAGAGCAGTAGACTCAACATATAAAACGGGAATTTCATTGCATATGTCCAGCCTGTACAATTGTCTTCAACTCTCTGACTCTGTGTCCTTCCATTTTGCCGTTCGCTCTCAACAGCATCAATGACAGTCAACACACAGCTTGCACAATGACATCACGTCGAATACGGTGGAGGGTCCTCGTTCGGTAGAACCAGTGGTGGAAAACGAGATGGTGAGGGAAATGAGGTGTAGGAAAGCCGTCTGAGATCACCTGAAGAAACATCAACATGTACGTATGTGTCTCAAGTTGGTATAATAATTAATTAATATTATGTATATACACTGTCACAACTTTGTATAGAATGTATGTACTGTCAACACAGTCTTACTATGTCTTTACTGTCATAAATTGGTATATTATGAACACGCCTGTACCTTCGCATGCTGGCGTACAATGGATGTACATGTACTGTTACAAGGTCTTAGTATGTCTGCACTGTCATACGTTGGTATAATATGAATATGCCTGTACCTTCCGAGGCTTTGCATGCTCGCGTACAATGAATGTACTGTCACAAGGTCCTACTGTGGTACACAAATTGACACATACTGTAGTGGGCATGATGCACAAATATACTTGTCAAGCTCTACAAATACCTCATTTCTTCACATCTACTTTTAGCTAGGGTTCCAACTGTGGCGTTTACACGAGGGGGTGTCTATACGCTTTAGGGGAGTGTATGTGTACACGCTGTAGGTTTGACACCATTTCAAGACAGCGATACTTATCATACTGGTGAAACTGAGAGAGAAATTAATTAATATAATTGAGATTCAGGGAATTACTGAGAAAGTGTCAGTGGCTTAAACTGCCACCCTCGAATAAATGCCACATTTCAATAAATCCAATGGACTTAGCAAGATCTATTGCTCGAATTTTGAAGGAAAAATCACACGTCGGAGGGATACATGAGGCATACGTGAGGAATTCATGCTTTAAGTAGTGGTGAAACGGTACTGTATATCCGGGAAATGTTTATCTCGCGTAAGCCTCAGAAGTCGTGCGATTTTTCTTCAAACTTTGAGCAATAGATCTTGCTAAATCTATTGGAATTTATTGAAATGCGGCATTTATTCAAAGAAATAAGGTACCCAAGCCACTGCCACTATCTTAGTAATTATTGGATCTGGGAAGCTAACACACACACACACACACACACACACACACACACACACACACACACACACACACACACACACACACAGACACAGACACAGACACACACACACACACAGACACACACACACACACACACACACACACACACACAGACACACACACACACACACACACACACACACACACACACACACACACACACACACACACAACCTAAACTAGATGGCAAACTTCCATACACGGTATCCACCGGCATGACCCATTGTTATATTGCCCAACAAAGCCATTTGTAGATACGTATCACCAACACGGTATGTAGGGTTGAGTTTATGCACAGTTCTTCTGTAACCTCGGGTAATGGTATCAACCGTTTATGCTACAAAGTTGATTTCTATACCAAACCTCTGCACTTGCAACAGAGCATGTCCATGACTACTCAAATTCGTAACAGTTCTTGATGATGCGAACGCTACACCTTCCAGTTCATTCGAACACATGCCCACACCAGCCCCATGCAGATTATACATGTCGTCACCCTCTGCAATGCTTCCAGCGATCCCAGATTTTATGTTGATTGAAGCCGCTGTTCTAGTGTTTCTCTCTAAATTCTGATTGCATTTGCACCAAATCCAACACACACATTTCCTGTGGCAAGCGCTACACACACAGAGTGTCGATTTCTAGCCTCACTGTCCACCTCGCCAACTACATCTACGGCTCTGGCATCCTGTATCTGCTCGCATACACCGTTACCGCTGTGCATATCTACACTTACGCAGAAAAGAATGCAAACAAGTATAAAAACCTATTGAAAAAATGAGATGTACGGTTGCCGTACGAAAAAGAAAAGAAACAAGGCCATGTAAGGGTGTGCTGTAACATCTTTCCAGTTTCGTATACAGACTGAGCAATACATCATCCCTACATTGCACCATTTTCTAACTAGAGACACTATAATATGTGTTTTATACATTACTAATTAGAAAATGGTGCAATGTAGGGATGATGTATTGCTCAGTCAGTCTGTATACGAAACTGGAAAGATGACACAGCACACCCTTACATGGTCTTGTTTCTATACTTTTTTGTACGGTAACCCTACATCTTTCTCTATTTTTCAAAATGTTTTTATACTTGTCACAACTAGGATTGCTAACCTATTCGAATCTGTTGTCTCTACATCAAACTCAATGAGATGAGTCTGTCAGATAAGGGGATTATTAGGAAATCCTTTTGTGTACTACCGTGTAGAGCTGGGTCAACCAGTCTACATGATCCTCGAATATGATACGAGTTTAGCAACAGAACACAGCACCATAAATCCTAGAATTCTTATACTCATGTCAGAATCTCAACTACAAGTTCTAAAAAATTCGACTTTTTGACGAAATCATGAGATGATGTCATGCTTTTGGCAAAACCCTCAAACAGAGAAGCAGAATCCAAGGTAATCCAAAAAATCGATTGGTAAGTATGACAATATCAGTAAATACACCATATCTATAATATACATATTGTATCAGTAAGTGTTGCCACTACTTCAATGTACCACAACAGTGCAAACAGAAAAACTATAGATATTTAATTAAATAGAAAATAACATCACACACAATGCCTGCATAGACCCGGTAACACTGCCTACTTGTCCATTGTTTTCCAACTCACAAGTCATGAAACAATCAGCTCAGAGAACTAACACTAACACAGTCACGAATCAAGGGTCACGATCACTATCAGGAGACTCACAAGATGAGAGGAGAAGACAAGAAAATAAACTGTTAATCAACAAACTGTTTGTTACCTCTCTGTCTAACTCTGCAAGGTCAACCCAGTCGTCACTTAGTACACCTTCGACTCCCAAGCCAACTTCACAATCTACTCTTCAACTACTAACATCACAGCTAAGCCACTCCCTCTCCCGTCAGATGACGTCATTGCCGGCTCCACCAAGCTCCGCCCACTTCCCAATTTACAAAACAAATTCCAAACAGCTACAATGCATGCAGTCATGCAGTCGGTGCATGTGCAATGTCAGAGTAGTATACAACAGTCGATCATTGGTCATTGATCGACCAACTGGTGTTCATGACTAACCATAATTTTGCTTTGATCGGACAGACCTACATGATTATCATTCAAGGCATAAGAATTACTGCATGAATGGTTGAGAATCAATGAGTGACCCAAAAGTACAGACAACTGACGAAGCAGCAGTGATAGCAAATAACTATGGTTGTAGTGAAAAGTGATGCAACAAATAAAGAAATTGAACTAAACGTTGATGTCAATAATTACAAGAAAAGATTATGAAATCAAATAAGAATGAATGTCAGGTCAACCTCTTTTGCTAGAGCATGATGTCCACAAAAAGAATTTGTCTTATAATTATATTCCACTCTGAATCTTATGTGCTTAGTGTTTGCAACAACAAAACATGCCTACCTCCGTCCTGCAGTCTGCCACCCGCCGTCGCTCCGCGGAACGGGCTAATGTGGTAGGAGGGCGGATTCTGGGGCGTGTTGAGTATGTCCCAAGACGCCGGGCTGCCGCCTTGAAGCGCCGCATTCCTATCACCAATGGTTAGGGGCTGCGAGCGGGCGACAACACCATCGGACAGTCCTCCACCTCGCTCACCTTCGTCTAGCACGCGATACGCCGCTTGAGACCTCGACGCCAAACTTTGCTCTAGACCCAAATTATATTCACCGACCATACGAGGCAGTCTCAGCAAGTCGAGCACCCATCCGATAACCAACAGCCCACCCGTAAAGGCGAACAAAAAGCCGAAAAACGGCTGCCCGAGATAGAAACGATGGACGCCCAGAAAACCGAGTGGAAAAGCAAATAGATACGCGTCGTCGAGATTCTTTTTGTACTTCAAGTAGAACGCCTTCGGGTCATCAGTCTCTTCGGCAAACTTCTGCCGGTTTGACCTGGCGACGAGAAACGGCAGTCTGACGACGTCGACTAGCCATCCGATGCCTAACAAGCCGAGGGTACAGAGGTAGATAACTCCGACACTCTTGCGACGTAGATAGAAGTGGTGACCGCCAAATAATCCGAGAAAAAGCCAGAGAAGGTAGGCGACGAGGCAGTTGCGACTTCTGCTGGTCGCAGCTCTCTGAACGGGTTCGATGCCATCACTTCCGGTTTGGCGTCGTTCGACGCCGTCATTTGTAGTTGGCTGGAATCGGCATTCTGACGTGTAGCTTGGCGGTCGACTCGATGCGATGGTGAGACGCTCGTTGAATCGTACAGAACTAGTCGCCTCCGCCTTCCCGATCCGTGCAGAAAACATGAACGAGCGCGCTGAGCTCTTGTGCTCGGTACACTAACCGTCGCTGTGTATACATATACTTTGAAGCATAGTTCCCGGATAACACCCGCCTTTTTGTCAGTCAGCATTCCTAACTAGCAATTGTACACACGTATACAGTAAATCATCATAGAATGCTAGCTATCGAATAAATGTCGCATCTGTCAAATATAAGCTGCTTGAACAGCTAGCTCCCCTCACTCTTGAGACGCAAGTACACTGTACATGTACTGCCTATCAGAGCTACTACCAGTACATCAATGCTCTGAAGACAAGAGAGTCATCGACACTGATTGTTACATTTGCATGCATATGGTCACCATTGTGGCTAGCTCTATTGGTGCTGTAACTGCGACTCTGAGTCTCAAGGTGATGTTGAATCAGGTTATAGAGAATTCAGCACGCCATGCAGTCTCTAGATCAAGTGATAAAGAATTCAATAAAACACAAGCAGTCTCATACAGTATCCACTAAAACATTAATTAATTATTTAATTACTGCAAACATCCTGTACCATTTCCAAATATATACAGCACCTGTAACTATGCTATTGTATACAACTGACATTCGTACAGCTGCAGCACCAGGCTCCCATGGTTGGAAAGACAGTTAGCAAGCTGACATCAAACTCAATTTGTTTGAACCGAAATCAGCCACATGCGAGAGTAACTCAGATTGCTTGCCCATCGCATGATGCCTTTATATACATTCTGCTGTATTCCACTGTTCAGCTATTCATGCAAGTCAAGTATAGTTACATTTTAAAATTTATCGTAAAAAGGGTTTGTACTGTAGGAAAGCCACTATGACCCAAGTTGGGAGGTCCGTGCCTCCACTATAGCTCCTCATAATGATACCACTAATTTGTATTACTATATATAAATAATAAGAGACCTACCCCATTTAATCAAATAGAATAAGGTATTGAGAAACTACTCGTTAAATCTCAAAACCAGAAAACTCTCATTCGTCTCTTCAATCAGCCAATTACAACGATACAATTCAAAGAACAACTTTGAATGTACTATTGGGATTGTCCTAAAATCCTGCACAAATACAGTAAAAAGTGATCTACAAGCAGCAAGATTACCAGGTGCGTTAAACTAAAGTATGATACACTAATACATGTTGCTAAGTAACTACACCTATTCAGTTACATCTTCACGTGTCACCAGTCATAATGGCCATGAAGTCTTCTTTACTAACTGCAACATCAAACAAACCATCAGGTACAACACTTAATTAATACTACTAATACATGTGTAAATAATTAAAATGTTACATACAATTAAAAATGGCAACAATATATTTGGCATTTCCCTCAAAATATATATTGCCCAATTATACTTTGGCAATTTCATATAATATTAATTCTTTTATACTCTCAAGCTACACATCTGACAAGTCTCGTGCCTCCAAAGACAATATCCTCAGAATCATGAGGGCATTGTGTATGCACAATCTGACTGAGTGTCGCTCAGCAATTTCTATGCTAACCTATTGATACCTATCTTCTACCCATTTTTGGTCACTTTAATATTCAGAACTTAAGAAAAGTGAAAAGAAGCATGTGTAGGTCCATTTCCAGCAGATTAATTGCCAATCTCTATTCTCTCAATCTTCCAATGGCTGTTGTATATGACCTATTTTTTCAAGTGCCCGGTTTCTTAGTCTTCCCTCTGCATCACCAATTGACTGTTGTTCATGTTTCTACAGATAGGGTAGGAGGTGTGTGGACTGAACTGCTTGATGGACTTTTCACACAATAACATCACATCATGATGTTGTCACATGTTGTCAAGTTTTATATTTGCAGCGACTCATTAAATCACCAATTTCACCAACATAAATTCCCTGCCCATATTAAATCGTATACATTATTTACTAATTAAATATTAATATGAATTAAACAAATTTTCAAGTCAGATATACTTCTGAATTATCATCAAGTGCACAGCATGGATTAGTTAACCCATGGCCAAAACCCCTCACACCTACAAAAAGGTGACAGAATTGAACTGTCACTACATTGCAAAAGTGATGGAACCAGCCTGCTTTCGCACTGTACCCTGCCAAGTGTAGATCAATTTACCAATTATCACTTGTCATGTCTGCATTATCAAATTGTATTATCTAACCATTGCAAATCACACGTCACTTGTAGCAAATAAATATTTACATAATTAAATTATCCATATCCTGTCCAACTCTTTAATCAAGCTCTCTCAAGACAAATGTATTGGAGAAAGCTGAAGAATAGCAACCACCTTTATAACAAAACTACCTTCCAGTCAAGATCATTTTGCCTCGGTAGCCAATGAAAGTCTATTACAATAATGACATACTATTCCAACCACTTCCATATTCACGACAACGCCCAAATCCTAAGGACATAAACTGTTCATGGTAACACTTTTGTTAACTAACCCTTCCTTTGTGCTAGACCATAACAACAAAAACTATAATCTCAATCACACAATCAAGAAACAAGTTTACAACTTGTTTAGTGACATACTCTGCACACTCGATGGTGCAGTGTGTATGTGCAATGTATCAGAGCAACAATCTATCCATGACTTCCAACAGAACGACTATTTTCTCTTGCTGAATGGTTGATACGACAAATCGAAAAACATCAGTGAACCAGCAACCAATTTGTTCAACACATTAATTAACAAGAGACATGTACAACAAGTCAGAGTAAGTATCAGCCCACTGTATTACCTCGCAAACAAGAGCATGCAGTTATACAGTGAGTTCCACCAGACTGTCGTTATACCTCAAGGTCTATAAGAGCATGCGGTTGTGAGTGCAATTTACCAAGTTTCATGCTACGGTACCTCCACACCAAAGACCACATGCACACAATTCAATCTTCCATTTCTAACATGAACATTTACCTAAAACAGTATGAGTCAAACATTACAAAAATTTAGTGTTTAGATTCCTTCTGGTGAGTCACTTTCTGTCTCTGTTATCCCGATGGATGTGTCATCTAGACACTAGTTACTTTCCTTCACAGACACTTGACAGTCCTTCTGAGGTCTGCCAGCTGCTGCCTCTGCTTTATCAACGTTTAATTAAAGGCAACCTTGTAAAATCACTGTCTATCTTTTGAACCTCTACTAACATTTCCACCTAGCTCATCAAACTTCGTGATAGCCACAAACCTAAAATTGACTGTATATGATTTCCTGCAGCCTCTCGGCTTACTTGTTTGGTCACCAGCTCTTCCTGATTCATCTTCATTTTAAAATAGGCACATTAATATAAAATACAAATCAACCTTGAAGTCCAATGACTACCTCAGTAGATAAGGGAACCTCCCCTTATTCTAGCATGCTGTTATAGCTACCAAATCCATTCAAAGTAGTTTCTGGTACAACTCACTTATAACGGCATGCTCTTGTTTGCAAGGTAACATGGTAATATGGTACAATGACCTGACTAAGAACAATGACATGATGCAAGTGAAGATCAACAGCCAAGATAAAGTCATCAAAACTGTGTAGTGCCAGTTGAAAAAAAAGTAAAAGTCCAATTTCAAAATAAAGACATTCTATAACAAATGCAAACAGTTTTCCATTCACTCCGTACTGTGCGAGTCAGAAGTTATTTCAACAAAAAAATTCACTGGTCACACTGATATAAGTGGCAACAATTAATCTTGAGAGTCATCCAATTAATCTTTCTACTCACATGCACTTTATCACTATGATTACAAGCTTTCACTAACTGGTTGTTTCAGTATATTCTACTACCATAGCTGTTCATGGTACTGTATCGTTTTGTCTAAGCCACCCTAATTTTAAAGTTCTATAAAGATGTTGAATAAAGAATTAAACTATTGCATAATCTAACAAAGAAGTCTGGTTCCAATCTTACTTAAGTTGTAAAGCTTCAGTGTAACTTCTAAAACTAAGTCACCCTGTGCCCTCCCAATATAGGCAAGAACGCAATACAAGATTTAAGAACTGTCCACACTGGCAACTGAATCGTGATAAATCCAATCCACACCGTGAGTGGTTTCGATTGCAATCGGTTGAATCCAATAAGAAATAGTAGACGTTACCTCCACGTACGCTACGCATGTAGTCAGAACATCTAACACCAGTCACTCGTCTTTGTTCTTGCCCACCTTAAGTCGCTGTATCAACGCATTCCACAACCAAAGAAGCCACACGTACACATCGGTGATTAGTCACATGATACCGAAAATGAGGCAGAGCTAGCGTTTTCAAAATGCAGTGTGGACACTCGCTATCCCGATCAGCAGGATTGCGATCAAATCGCGATCCATTCAGATATAGTGTGGACAGGGCTTTAGTATCCTCTAAGGTTGGAGCCACATTTTCATGTGACATTGATATGGTACACAGGGAGGCAATACAGTTATGGCAATATGTCACTCAACCTCAGCCTCTTAATAACATAGAAATTAAATTAAATATCTGTCAACAATTTCACAAACATACAAAATGCAAGCTAGAGAGAAGGCAACGAAAAACCTCTGTACACCTCCTAATATGTCAATATGGCTTTCAAGTGTCTCCATAATCTAATCACTCTATTTTCATTGCAAGACGCAATACAAGTGTTGTTCACATGCCCCATACAAACAGAACACCAAACATAGCAAACTAAACAAAACCTGTTTTAGTATCGCTCCAGATAACTCTCAGCTGTACATAGAGCTGTCTCTATCACAGGGTTTTCCATATATATCCTGGAACCAGGCGAGCCACTCGGTCCAAAAAATGGGTGCAGTCACTTGTATAAGATATGATCACCAGAGTTCTAGTCAGAGGTGGGAATGACAACAAAAGTTTGCCGGCTGGAGGGCTTACACTATGATTGTTTCAGCTAGAGAGCCAGCAATGCCGGCTGGAGGGCTTACACTATGATTGTTTTAGCTAGAGAGCCAGCAATGCCGGCTGTAGAGCTCACGCAAACTACGTTGTGTGCAGCAAATTATGTGATGGGTGTGAGTATTCTTCCAAAAACAACTGTAGACTGTGTACCATGCCCCGCTGTTCGCATAAAACTACTATATTGAAGATGCCTTGGGACAATGCAATGTACTCTCCATTCCGGTTGAAGAGCCAACAGAAGTAGATAAATGAAGGTCAGGCTCCATGAGTGCTCTTTATATCTTTATTGTTAATTGTATTAAGGTAAAGAGTGAGGTTACATTATCATAAACATCAAGAGTACAATGACTAAACAAACCAGTGACAATGACAATGACTAATGTTTAATTAGATCAAATCTTTAGCTTAATAAAAGGACAGTGTAAAGACCATTACTAGTTGCAGACCCCCTCTGTCAAGAAATATATTTAATCAACAGGAAATGGTACGAATTAAAATATATTATAATTATTAAATGATACGCTACAGTGGGTATGGTCAGTGGGTGTGTGGTCAGTACTAACTGATAGCTTGCCAGCTCAGGGTTGTCCCCAGGATTCTCGTGACCACGCCCCCATATAATTTTTTAATGGCACGCATTTTAATCTAGAAGCCTATCAAACTTGCTACACAGTCTTATAGTATATATAGACCTGTCTATTTACACAGTGTTCTACTGATGTGAACCAAACCTAAAACATATTTTGTTCTCATTTGTTGCAACGTTTTAAATTTTGGACAATTTCTACTGGGAATCAGATGCCATTACCTGTTAAGGAAAAAGAAAACACCTTTTAAACTTTACAACAGTACGCATTCTTACCGCTACACTTTGATGGTCACGTTTGTACAAAAGACTGGCAAGCGCATGCCATGCATGTGCATGATGTACTCAGATCAAAAAATTCTAACTAAATTGTCCTCTAGTGTAGATTCCTGTAAAGGACTGTCCATAATTATCGTATTTTTAGCAATCTGAATTGTAGACAAAAGTGCATGCCTACATGAGTGTGTAACACTGGCATTCAAATTAATTAAAATGTACCTTATCTGCTTATGTCAAAATGATCGAGGCGGGTCTAGGACGGCGCTTTACACCTCACAATGCGGAACTTGTCAGTTTTTGGGTTAAATAATCATCGTAACTACCCCATCTCTATTTACTAGTTGTCTCCACCTGCTTTCGGCACATGATTGTACGTGCTCGGAATCCGGAGATCTAGAAATTTTCCCACACTGCGCAAAATGTGTGAACGGACTCTAGAGTAGCCACTGCCTACTCAGTAAAGCACGGCGGGCCTGTACCAAGCGAGAGCCAAGGCACGGCGAAGCGCCATGCCTTTTGTATGCTGGGGACAACCCTGCGGCTGTCACAATTTTCTGGTTAAAACTCTGGATCACTATGTCAATCAGTGACACTTTGTGACCAACGAATGCTGTACATACTACTCCTAGGGTTAGTCTTTGTAGTGTTGTTGACGTTGTAAAGGAACTGACTGATATCATTACTTTAATTAAGTACTAACTGTCATAATACAGTCACGTGACTAACTAATATTAATCCCTACCAAGGTTAATAAAAAGCTGGGGAAACCTGCTATCATGACTTTGCCAACATCTTTGCAGGGCCGTAGGAGCCGGTCCGTCCGGCTCGTGCCGGACAACTTTTTCTAAAGTAAACCTTCACCAGTGACTTATTACAAGGCCGTAGAAACCGAATCTGTCGGTCTGTTTAGGCCAAACCATCTTTCAGAAAATGTACTTGGGTCAGTCGATGATTAATTAATGGAGGAAACTTTCTGTTGAAACTATAAGTGATTAAATAACTAAAATATTTATAGTTAAAACGAAAGTAAACTAGAGCACCTTGACTTAATTTGTTAATTGCTATCTAACTAAGGCAAGTCTTATTGCGTAGCCACGTATACGCCTATTACAATTGTTGGTAAACGAGACTTTCAAGAGCCCTTCAAGCAACAAAAATCTTTATATGCTCCTGGTATGCTAGATGACTGCTCTTTTGGCGCATTATCTTTGAACCACACCCTTTTAGCGCACGTTAGACCAAACTACTTTTGAAATGCTTCCTACGGGTCTACTTTAAGTTGACAATTCTGACCGCAACTCCCTCCCACTTACATACATTGAATGCATGTTTCGTGTGACTTTCGAAAAGATGACAAGTTGTAGCTAGTAGATAAAAAACTAACAACAGACATGCATACTTACTTTCACCATCTCCATCTGTATCAAATTCGTCAATCATTGCTCTTAGTTCGTCTTCTGATATCGTTTCTCCCAAGTCACGTGCTACTCGTCGAAGATTTCGAATGCTAATCTTCCCGGTTTGATCGTCATCAAACAAGTCAAATGCCTTCAAGATCTCTTCTCTTGGGTCACGATCTCGAATCCAGTCACTCACTGACAAAATAGATGCACAAATTGTTCAACATATATATTTATAACAATGATTATTATAAATTGCTTTAATAATAGTAATAATACAAAACAATAATTATTTTATTTTATTATATATCTTTGTTCTCAGATACAGTATTGCAGTCTCCTGTATGCATCCAATGTTGATAATTAATTAATTAATTCAAGGTATCTCACTGGATTTCAAATTGTGTCACTTACTGACTTCAAAGAAATCCTGAAACGTGATCTTTCCTGTTCCCTCTCGATCGTAATCTCGCAGTACTTTTAGCACTTCTTGTTTCTTTACCTCAAAGCCTAGCGCGCGCATTGCTACCTACACATAATACCGGGTATGTACACAATAGTCGCGATTTTTAATTAATTAGGCAACTCGCTCAAACGACTTGATGAAAACCGTACCTTGAGTTCGTGGTAGTCTATTGCTTGATCTTTGTCTGCATCAAAGAGATCAAACGCTTCTTTGATTTCCTGCTTTTGCTCTTCCGTCAGCTCACGTCGCTTTCGTCGACGGCTCTTCTGTAAAGGATCTTCCGGACGAGCAGACATTACTACCGAACCGCCACAATTTGTGCAAACAAGTTATTTATTTTAATGGTAATATCAACGTCCAAAGCACCCGTATGTTAACAATTCCTGCAACTGTAATCGAGTGTACTAGAAAATCACAGTAATAATCAGAATGTGTTAACACACATTTTATTATTTAACTAAAAAAATTCGAAGATTGTAATTAATTAGAGCAATATAAATCGTAAACCATTATTTATAAAACTATTATTTTTACACACACACACACACACACACACACACACACACACACACACACACACACACACACACACACACACACACACACACACACACACACACACACACACACACACACACACACACACACACACACACACACACACACACACACACACACACACACACACACACACACACACACACACATTATACTAAAAAAATTACATACAACGTGGCACTAACATAAATTCTTGATATTATCTTTACACTACATGCACTATAAGGTATTGTCACACAGCCTCCTTCGCATTAATTAAAGCGTTTTTAGACACCTGAATCACAACTTGAGAGCAAGAACCAAGACAAAGACAAACCAAGACGCACCATTTACCTGACCACCTTTAGCTTGCAACAATAAAAAAACATGAGAAACTGTTTAATGGCTGGACTTAATTAATAACAACTGGGCCAACAGTGTTGCCAACCCTATTTTTGCTGGAGCCAGAATTGTGGCTCCAGAGCAGTCTCTGGTGCCTCTTGATTAGTACAGTTTTACTAATATATTAGCAAATTCGCCAAGTCTAACACTTGAAAAATCGACTAAATTGAGCAAACTGCTATACGTACACGATGCTCATAAATCAATGAATGCAAAATGCTCTAGACAGGGTTAGCCGTCTATCTACAAACCTTAGACTAATTTAGGTTAGCCATAAAAATACCACGTGCATAAGGCTCCCATGTCACGTCTGGTGCCACAATTGGCACCATCACCATGCAATGGCATTTCCGTTTGGCTCAATCATATGAATAGAAAAGAAATGTCGAAAAGTATGTATTATCATATAGCCACATGCAAATGTGCTAACAACACACGAAATCAACTTTTGAACAAAGGTAACACGGTTTTGTTCCAGCTGTCCTGCCATCGATCGTTCTGAAATGATTTGAGATTACCGCGGAATGTCTCCAAACGTTCCTGACTATCGGGAAATCCACTAGCAAGACTCTAACACAGAACTCAACGTCAACAAAAAATTAGCTACAAAACATGGTACACATCACTTCACCTGTAATTGCTTCGCCAACTGTTGTGAATTGTGAAATACGAGTCCATTGTGCTCGTGAACAACCAATTCATGCAGGCTAGACAAAACATAACCGTGTAATGCAAATGGATGGAATTGGTACATTCAGACACGTTCATGCTCTGTCGATGAAGGTGTGTGTGTGTGTGTGTGTGTGTGTGTGTGTGTGTGTGTGTGTGTGTGTGTGTGTGTGTGTGTGCACGTTCGCACATGTGTGCACGTTCGCACATGCGCACACGCATGCATGTGTGTATACATACAACAGTGTCACAATTGTTTATACAAACGACTCAAACTGTATGTACCATTGAGCTGACAACTGTATGTGCCAATGACTTAGCATTCACACCAGTCTGTAATAATTAATTCTAAACTCGTTGCAATAATATATAAACTACAATAAGCACATGAGTACAGTACTACATCTGACGATGACTTATACCAGCTTTACACTAAACAATTTGACTCGAGCCAAATTTGCTCGAGCCTGGCCCGTGCTAATTTGCATGATTGGTCGGATGTTTAGACTATCTGGGATAACTGGGCGTGGTGGTGCGTTTGGCACTGTTTTTACTTCTATCTTATTTTGTCGATTCCGGTGCAAAACCTTTCTAAACGATTCTTTGACATGTTCATCAAAGTCTTCAAGGTTGCAAATATGGAACGAGAAATATGACAATAGGAGGAGGGAAATATACTATATGTATTGTTGCCCAGTAGCACGAAAAATATGTAACACGTGGTTAGGTTTAGCTGGAGCCTGGCCCTAGGGTTTAGCTGGGACTAATTTAGCACGAGCTAAATGCATAAAAGTTTGGCTCAAATCAAATCGTTTAGTGTATTGTCTAGTGTCAAGCCGGTATTAGTCCAGTATGCTAATACATTCAAATGACAGGGTTTTCCGATTGGCCAGCTCCACTGTAATACATACGTAATACAATGATCACCACACAATACATATCCAAAAAGGCCATCCAAATAACGGCTCTGAAGAGGTTAAATGATAAAAATGTGTGTTGAAATCACTAATCACAAATGTCTCCAATTTAGGCAAGACCAACTAAATTTTTTGATGTTCGGATATTTGAACATGAAACCTACACCAACCAATCAAAATAAGAATAACAAAGTCATGATCATGTGACAACTTGGGCATGTGCAGTTTTCATAGTGCTGCATACAAATGTGAGACAACAAACGGACAATAAAAGAAATAACACTGATACCCAGCAGAACACAAACAGTTTCTGGATCACATGCACTATTGACACTTGTGTCCTTGATATGTATTAATAGGATATATACTACCAAATTATTTTACAGCAAGCATATCATTGTGCATGTGCATATCAAATTTTGTTGTTATTTTGGTCAAGCTCAAAACTGGACTGGCCAATCCAAGCATCAAGAAATATATTGGTCTGCACAAATACCTATACAAAAGTGTTTTAGTGTAACTTGAAACAACATTGTAGTAGACTACATCAAGTTCAGCCAACCAAATTCTTACTATATTAACCTTGAGAGTGTAAACTGGTGCATCAACCATATAGATGCATGCTTTGACCTGAGTGTTGTCAACACGCATTGTTAGTCTACAGTGCTGCAGCTTTGTTGCATTCTATTTTCCACGCATGGTCTGGACAAATGCAACAATAACTGCCTCTGCCTAACTGATGGCCCTGAGCAATCATTCAGACATCGTGCAGGTTAGATACTTCCATAACACAAACAAACACCTTCGGCTCTTCTGTCGTAATGCACACCATATTCCTTCTAATACAAACGCATCCTTCCAATAATTTCCACCTTCTAATGTGTACAGTTCGGAAAACGGCTCATTTCAATTAACAGACACTCTCCTTATAATGCACATGCTGTTGTTTCAGTGGTAGCTCAGTAACTCAATAACATTTCATATGTACCATATGTGTTTTTCAGTCATTATGTTCACTGTTATATGAGGTTTGGCAAAACAAAAGCCCACCTTCAAATAATTTCCCGCCTTCTAATACAAACAATGAACCATCTAGTCTTATTGTAGATATTTGATACTGGAACATTCCAAACAATACAAGTGGTAGGATTGTATTAGAAGAAATATGGTGTGTACAGTTGTGGTCAAAGTCAACACTTCAAGCCAAATTTCACGAGTTAACCATTCTAAGAGTCTTAAATATGTATATGCCATAATGAATTCAAGCCACATGTTTTCTCAGTACAGTATGAGATCTCTCAAAATCTATACAACAATACCAACCATACATAAAAGTAAGAGGTAGGATCAAAACAACAATACAAAAAAATGTCACTGACATACACAACAAACATGTCTGCATTATCTTATATTAACTGATCTCTTCGCTAGTTATTTCATGAGGTAATAATTCTGTATTAATCAATTATTGTTCAAACAGCTCATTATCTACAAATCATTGAGAAGTCTGTGTCGGCTAATTACGCTTTCCATGTGACACAACAATAATTCTCACCACTTGAAATGTATGGCACAGACAGGAAGACCACAGCCAAACATATCAACAACCTACACACAATAAATTTCTTATCAACATAATAGTTCACATCAAAACGAGCATCACTCGCCTGAACACACCAGTAAAGTAATCACAACCAAAAAATCAATTTGCTCTAGACTCCTTACATATTCTTCATTAATTGATTTCATAACTTATTACTAAGTGTCAGTCAGAACCACAGTATTACTAGTAGTCTCACGAAACAAGATCCTTCCCTGCCCTCACTCTTCCGGCAAGAAGAACTAAGCAAGACTATACGACTGTATTTAAACACTGCTAAAATACCTAACTGTTAACACATCACATCTAATTATTCTCCTTGCTTTCTAATGTTACGACACTGATATGTCTGGTTACATCAACTGCAAAGAATTCAAAGCCGCCAACGAAAATCTCCAAACCAGTTGCTCTGTTAGGTAATATGGTGATTGGGATTTGACTCGTGTTGGAAGACATTGAAGATCACGTTTTAGAGTTGTGCAAGGGCATTCATGTACAGTGCCTTTCTGCGTCTCCCCACTCACAGTCAATTCTCGCCTCCGACAATCAAATGAGGCTTTGAGCAGACAACTTTAGTTTGCTGACGAACAGAAGAATGTAAGTTAATTGTGGGTTTGTTGAGTGCGAGACAAGATAACAGTTGAAAGTTGTTTGTGTCTGTGTGTCTGTGTGTCTGTGTGTCTGTGTGTGTGTGTGTGTGTGTGTGTGTGTGTGTGTGTGTGTGTGCGTGTGTGTGTGTGCGTGCGTGTGTGTAGCACAAGAAGACAGATTGATTATGAGTTTCTGTGTTTTGTCGAATCAAAAGATGTTGTTACAATAGACCTTTTCACAGGGCGTGGCACCAACAACGTCATCACCTACCGCGACGTCAATTTGGTTCTCTTTTGATGCATTGGCGTTTGCTAACCGCGTGAGTCTAGAGCCAAAGCAACAATTTTTCTTTTCGAACTTTAATCGGTGCGTATAGCGATGCATCGAATTAGGTGAGGCCTCATTAAGACTCGGCTCTTGTGTGTTTTGCGTGTTTTACGGTGATGAACAACCTCTTTCTGATCTCTTTCGTGACTCTACCGCGTCATTTTGAGTGATGATTTAACATTGAGACTTGACAGACGTCAAATGCGGGTACAAACGTGCGTACGTAATCTATGATGCGTGTTCTGTGTGGTACGCACTTACCAAATGGTTTGGTTTGTACCTCCTGAATACTTCCTAGAAAGTGCATCGTCTAGGGAATGTCTGACGTGAAGAGGAAGTCTTTAGACAAGTCTGGTGGTACTGAGAGGTAAGAAGAGATGCATGATTTCATCATGAGGTAATGTCCTCAGCTGTGGCTGTCATATAGATAAACCAGTCACTCAGTGTTGCTGTACTATGTTTACTTTTCCTTCATGTCGTTTTCCAAAGTGCTCGTAGATTCAGTGTTTGGCAAGAGTCCTGAGATGTGTACAAAAAGAGATCTTTGTATGTTCTTACAACGACATCGTACTATTGCCAGTGACCTTGCTCTTTCAACAACTGGAACAAAGTCTATTCTTATTGAAAGGTGAGATAACTGACAATGCATGTGCTTGTTTGCCACTATTGCTTGACTAGTTTTAATTCTGTGTACAGAGTCACGAATGCCATCAAACAAGGAATGTACCTGCTAGAAGATTCTAGTGAAGAGGCAGAACAAGAGTGTGTTTTTGCACTGCCTGATTGTGCTTCAGATGGTTGGCAGAATCAGATGGAGGAAATACACATGGTCTGCCCAGTAGTAACAATAGCTAGCATATTACACCACATGCGACCAGCAACAGGCGTGTCATCAATTCAGGCCGCTGCATTCAGAAGTCTGACAGAAGGTCATACCGTGTGGAAGTCTGGTCATGTCATTGAGATGGTCCTCAATACAACTCAGTTTGCCTATACTTGGATGAAGTTCAAAGTGCTAGCTACAATGAAACAAGAGATCAGGAGAGTATGCATCGCCTTTGAGAAACGTAGCCACAACATCAAATTTGCACATTGCACTTGTCCTGCTGGCCTATCACATTCATGCATTCATGTGTCTGCTGCTTTGTGGTCAATGGAATCATTTGGAAGCAAGCTTGCTCCTACATCAAAGCCCTGTGCTTGGATACAACCAAGAAGCAAGGAGAAACCAACTGGACCTATCACCAGTATCTCTCTTAAGAAGCACAAGATCTTCAGACAAGAGAAGCTTTCTTCCATGACTACCACTAAGGCAAAAGATTTTGATCCAAGACCTCCTGCTTTGAGAGGAAAAGGAGAGATCATGATGAAATGTTTTGCTTCTGACCTTATCAACAGTTACAAAAGTGACAACATGCCATTGCTTGTCAGTGTCTTTATTCCGCCACCTCCCCCACCTCCTCCTCTTCCTGTGGCAAGATCTGAGAACTTCCAAATGTTTTTGTCAGATGATGAACTTTTACTGGCAACAACAACAGACATTGCTTATCCTGTTGAAGACATGGGTCATACTGACCTGAATGAACTGAGTGATATGTGTGCTGACCTGGATGAACTGAGTGCTATGTGTACTGCTTTTAAGGCATCTTTGCAAGTGTCTGATGCGCAGCGTAGTGCTATTGAATTTACAACAAGAGGCCAGGCATTAAACCCAAAATGGTTTGAAGCGAGAAAGAACAGACTAACTGCCTCCATATTTGCAGATGTTGTGAAGAGAAAGGCAATGACATTGCCAGATCCTCTGGTAAAGAGAATTTTAGGTTATACAAAAATACCAACATGGCTGCCTGCAATAAGGTGGGGCCAAGATAATGAGGTAGTTGCTCGCTTATTTTACCTTGAAATGCAGCGTCGAAGAGGTCATGCAGGAATACAGGTATCGGAATGTGGATTTTTTGTTGATACAGAGCGTGGATGGTTGGGAGCATCACCAGATGGTTTAATCTATGATCCAAGTAACGTTGATGACACAGATGGTGTGCTTGAAATCAAGTGTCCATATTCAATGCGAACAAAAACGATCTCTGAAGCTGCACAGATGCCTGGCTTCTACTGTAAATGGAAGGATGGCCAGTTGCACTTGAATAGAAGGCACAAGTATTTCTACCAGGTGCAAGGTCAGATGGCCATAACAGGAAGGAACTGGTGTGACTTCGTTGTATGGACACAATATGACATATTTATAGACCGAATTAAGTATAAACATAAATTTTGGTTACAGGAATGCTTGCCTAAATTAGAAAATTTTTATGACAAGTGTGTATTAGCAGAAATAGTTTCACCAAGGTTTCCACTTGGCTTGCCCATGTTGGACCTTAGGTAGCAAGTAGATAGAGTTCTGTTTGTACTATTAATGTTGTAATGATTGAAAATGAAATTGAACAGCAAGTGGTAGTGTGATGTATTCTGGAACATGTGACACACAAGAGTACAGAATTATAACAAAAGCCAATATATTTACTTTTCCAAACAAAATTTAATATCATGACACTAATTAATATTAATCTACCCTACAAAATTAAATTTACCGTACAAGAGGTGGATGCAAATTCGTTAGATACGAACATACAGTAAATACCTTATCTAAAAGATCCATACTTGAACTAAGTGTTATGCCTTGTAAAATTCTATAGTTCTTTATCCGTCTGATCACCCTTTCTACATCGATTCTAAGAGACGCCACTTGCCGGCATTTAATGACTTGCTCCTCGGCAAACTGACCTCCTCCTTTTAGAAAAGGAGGTAGCACAAGAGATGCCCCAACGTCCATGAGAATGTCGGCAATAATAAATCCTTTGTCTGCCATGACTTGGTCTCCAGGCACCAATTTATTAAGAAAACCAGACTGCTTGGTAAGTTCCCTGTCTGATATAGCACCAGTAAATAGTTGTGACACAAACATGACATGACCACATGGCGATATTGCAACCAATGCTTTCACAGTGTGGTGGTGTTTGTAACTGGAGAAGAAAGCTGATTGCAAACCCCTATCTGAAGGACGTTCTGTAAAAAGCTCTGTTGCATCAATGATGCAGGTGGTTTTTGGAAAAGCCTCTCTAAATGACTGCGGTAAACTTCGACGTAGAGTGTCCCTTGGCAACCACCAGTCAACATCATTCAAATGGCAATAGAGAAAGTTTATCCATGTGACAAAAATATTATGAACTTGAGAAAGAGAGAAGCCAAACCTGTAGCTAAGGTCTTTCATCTCTAGCCCCAAACGAAGACGAACCATTGTCAGAAAAAACTCATTTAGAGGTGAAAGAGAACGAGGTTTTGCTGATTTACTCTCTGTAAATGCTGTATGTCTCTGTGACCAATATTTCAGTGAAGTGGCAGCATACTCTAACGACTTGAAAAAACCCTTGAAATCATTGTAGCTGCGAAATCCAGTATAAAACAACGTCTTTTCATCATTATCTTGAATTGCCTCAACCCTCCAATTCTCGCCACTAGACATTTGCTGTTCAAGTAATTTGATACAGTTTTCTTTTTCCTTTAATTCCTCCTGCAGCTCAAAACATGATGCACAGTCAGAGTGAGGCTCAACATCAATACTTAGACTGTGAAACATGTCTTCAAAGTCTTCTGCAACATCCACATCTCTGTCTTCATGTTCCCGTATTGGGGAAATAAGACTTAGAGACCGCCTGCATGCTGCAACGTTCTTCTTAGGAGTAGAAGATTTAGGCCTTCTTGGTCTTGAAATAACTCTTGCAGCAAGCCTTTTCAAAGGAGGAGTTTGTTTTGATGGTGACCATGTAAAAGAAGCTCTAACTCTGGATCGCTTTATTGCAGCAACAGAAAAAGGTGGCTTTGTCTTGGACAACGTTGGTATTACTCCTGTTGTTGATTTGGTTCCACGAACAAAATGCCTACCACATACCCTGGCATTGGTCGAGACATCATCAAGTCCTAACTGTTCTAACCACTTCTGACGTTCCTCTTCATTTGAAGGAAATCTGAAAAACTTCAAATATTTCCCCTTGGCAGATACATTGGTACATCCAGGAACACAGCACATAACCATGATAGAACGGCAATTACACGCTCCAAGAAATAAAACACAGTACAGCAACACTGAGTGACTGGTTTATTTATATGACAGCCACAGCTGAGGACATTACCTCATGATGAAATCATGCATCTCTTCTTACCTCTCAGTACCACCAGACTTGTCTAAAGACTTCCTCTTCACGTCAGACATTCCCTAGACGATGCACTTTCTAGGAAGTATTCAGGAGGTACAAACCAAACCATTTGGTAAGTGCGTACCACACAGAACACGCATCATAGATTACGTACGCACGTTTGTACCCGCATTTGACGTCTGTCAAGTCTCAATGTTAAATCATCACTCAAAATGACGCGGTAGAGTCACGAAAGAGATCAGAAAGAGGTTGTTCATCACCGTAAAACACGCAAAACACACAAGAGCCGAGTCTTAATGAGGCCTCACCTAATTCGATGCATCGCTATACGCACCGATTAAAGTTCGAAAAGAAAAATTGTTGCTTTGGCTCTAGACTCACGCGGTTAGCAAACGCCAATGCATCAAAAGAGAACCAAATTGACGCCGCGGTAGGTGATGACGTTGTTGGTGCCACGCCCTGTGAAAAGGTCTATTCTGAGCGTATTGTCTTTTTATTGGTCCAAGATGTCCAACTATGCTACAACCCCTACTAAGATAGACACACATAGATCAGTAACATTTTGCTCATTAGTTGACATTAATTTCATGGAGCAATATTACTACATCCTATAGATCTCTAGATCTCAAAAAAGAGATTCACTGAAAACCAATACTGTTTCGATATTTTGTTATACTGATCCAATATTAGTAACATTAATTTTTCTACATACACCTATTAGTTAAAGCTTGATTACCATACACGCCCAAGCATTACACCCACACCTATGGTTTGCCAGCATCAAAGTAAAAGTATGGAACAGGACATTAATGGATAATCTGACACCTAAAGGTGTTAATTGGTGGAAGTGATTAATAAATTATCTCAAGAGCTAGTGACACCACCTGTCAATGCTAACTTCATTGGCAGTTTTCGACACCACTGCAATGTTTATCTTCTGTTCAACAGTGAATGAACAAATTCTCTTCAGCATAACTGCTGCATGTTGTCAAAGACGTAGGCAATGAGGAATAATTAGCATTCCTACAGACAACTAAAATCTAGCAGACAGTCACTGTAGAAAGCACCAATTAGCACTAATTAAAGAACAAAAGGGTATGAAATATCAGAACCTAGGACAAAAGAGGGATGGGAGCTTACTTAAGCAGGGCTATACTCAAGGCAAATATGGTATATCCATCCAAATACAAGCCCCACCAAAATTCAAACTGCTTTGCAACTTTGTTTGAGTTTGTCCCTAATAAAAGACCAAGACTGAATACCCACCAAGCCTTCAGCTGTATGTATACAAGCGAGATTTGTTTCAACCAGCAACTGAGGTGCCCACTTAACCACTCATTTGGAACTATAATATATTCAACAAGTGTGAAGAATCACTACCAATGTTTATGGTGTGGAAGACGCTCTAATGACCTACATGAAGGACAAAAGCACTACAACGCAAGTCAAACATCATTTCTACTTCAGCAACATAAATCACAATCAGCGAAAGCAACTAAGCCAATGCCGGCAGATGTCACAAAACAAGGGGAAATGATGTAACGCTTTCGGAGAATCAGACTTTGAAGTCTTCACTGCAGATGACTTGCTTTTAATTTTTAAGTAGCTGGACGATCATGTAAACAGATATCAGTAGTATACATAATTGACAAGTGAAGCGACTTGCAACTCTCTAGCATACAATTGCTAATATCTTCGTACCATATACACTCAATCCAAATACAAGCCCTGGGTCCTTTATTAGTATACAAACAAACATATTCCAATATTTAATTGAAGCCTCAGGGCTTGTATTTCTTTCTAAATGTACAGCCTTCAAAGATGTATACAATTTCTAACCTTCATAGGCAAGTCCAGTCCTGAAGAAGACACATGAAGACAAACCCCTAAATCAGCCGAACCTAATAGCAATAAAAATCAAAATTTTAAAATGTATTATAGGTAATTAGCAAAAATCTTTGCTCCAACAAGTACACATATGTAAATAGGTATAAGGAATCATATGATTAGAGTGCTTTATGGCTTTTACAGGCATGAGGGACGTGGTTATCACCCAAGGCAAAGCCAATGTCTATAAACCCACTCCGAGTGCTCAAAAAAGCCATTTACCATGCTAATCATACGATAAGTACTCTATACCATGGTCACGTGACGTGTATAACTTACTGCACACTTGCTATGCAACAACATCATATACACCATCTGAATACAGTCCACGTCAAAACTACTGACACATTTACGCTTGGAGGCGTGGCCATGGGTAGCGTGAGTAGAAACGCATCTGTTTTCACAAGACGTACGTTTTCTAGATAGACAAGAACTATTGTGTTTGCTCGCAGGTTTGTTAGACTTTTGGAAACACACATGTACGCATCAGTAGCTTGTGTCCTCCTTTCATTTTTTGATAGTATTTCCCCCGCTAGCTACACAAAGGCACATTCAGCTACACATGCGTTCGATGTATGGCAACAGATCACAAAGTGTGAGCAACTGCCACTCTGCCTGGATTGCGTCTTCAAGTTCATGAATGTTTTGAGGCGTGCGAAGCTTAACACACTGCTTGATGACCTCCCAGAGGTTTTCTATTGGTGCAAGATCTGGTGAGTTAGCGGGCTAATCAAGACTGCGACGCGCCCAGAATCTCGTTTCTAGCTTCACTAGCGAAATTTTCTTAGGCATAGTGTAGTGATAGCCTGCGTCATGAAGTTCTCTTCTGCTGGTGGAAGACCTGACGACAAGTCCTTCTTGCGCTGTTAGTTGATGGGAAAGTTTGTTTGCTGATTTTGTTGTTCCTTGTGTGCGTCATGTTCACTAGGCTGTTCAATGGTTTTCAGCTAGTTTTTTTGGTCTTCCACGGGAAGCTCTACGTTCTCCAGCGTCCAATCTTTTGAGAGTTCAGTAAACATTAGAGCGAGAAACACGTAAAAGTTGGGAGATCATAGATGGCTTCTTGGTACCAGAGCGGTATAGTAACAGAATATCGCGACGTTGTCTTCATGACTCATTTGACGATGGAAAAGTTCTCTAAGCGGATGCCCAAACTATGGAATAGCTTTTGTGGCTGCTTTTCAGCTGTTTGAGAAGAATTTGGCGATGGTTTCTTATTACATAGCAAAACAAGAAGACTTTCCAAAAATAGTACAACTAAACCGGAAATGTGTCAATAGTTTTGATGTGGACTGTATGTGCTCATGACTAGTCGCATGTCACATGACCACAGATTAACAGTATAATGATCTAGTTCATGTCCTCCATCAACATACCAAGAAGAACGGGATAATCGTTGGGTTCAAGCCACGGCAAACAAAACTTGACATGATTCAACTGTTTCTCGGCAATTATTCTTTCATAATGACTCTTCAGAGGGCCCTTACCTGAAATACACTAACTTGCATTACTTGCATGTCACAATGGATAAAATCAAATGCAAACCTGTGATGACACACACTACAGATGGCAAGCTCTCATGTCCTTGTCTGATAGATTGCTCATACACTGTAATAAAACACAGTTGAATCATAACCTAACTGGGTATAAGCTCCGTAACACAAAATCACTACATTGTGACACCCAATGCGACAACTCACTTTCAAGTGCTTGGAGCAACACCGAAAAGTCCTCATCTTCTGCAGATACACAAAATTCTGTATACACATTTTGCTATATCTAGATCATCAATCACATAAATCTGACCCGTCCAGCTAGTGCTACTTATGACGAGAAAAGGCCTGTCAGACCGAAGATGTACATTTCCGTTTGTTTTCCTTGTGAATGCCGTTTCTACACCAACCACTGTTGACCTGCATGCAAATACAGCACTTTCAAGTGTAAGTCTTAGTAATCATTGAGTAATTGCAGACTCAAAAAAATGAGACACTATACAACACACACACACGCACGCACGCACGCATGCACACATGCACGCACGCACGCACGCACGCACGCGCACACACACACACACACACACACACACACACACACACACATACACACTTGTTCACCTTGAATCACCTTTGAAAACTACATAATCAGTTGAAAGACGTAAAAACAACTGCAACAAACACAAACAGTATTGTAAATTAGAATGACCATGAAGTGTAGAGTCAAAATGATCGCACACAGATCAAATTATACTGCCTGAATGACATATGATGTTAACTAAATTTCAAAACAACATGATCTACACTACATGACTTGCTACAAAAGTCATATCAAACTATTCACTTGACAATGTACTCACAGTTTCTCAATTCTCTGTCTGCTTACATATACAGTCACATGTCCATTATATAAACGCCATGAATCCAAACATGCCAGATAACCGAACGTAGAGTGCCTGGGACGTCCTCTAGAAGTAAACTGTAAACTGTTACATGCTTGTGCAGCAAGGTGCAATGTCAAGTTAGTAACATTATACAGTACACCTTCGATTATCCAGACTTCTCCAAAGACAGGTTAAAAGTCTGGATAATCGAGTGTCCGGATAATCAAAATTGATATATATCAACTAATTTTCATCCACTGTACAAGACCACACTCTGTTCCTACACTTACTGTACATTCATGTCTCTAGAAGAGTCATCATCAATAACTACCTATTTATTAGATTATTATTACGTTCTCTGTTATGCATTTGATCATTTCTGAAAGGCTGTAAACCTACAGCGTTTTAGTATGAAGTGAAATATGCTTTATCCAGGAACACATTATCCGGGAGCACAAAAAGTCATTTGTCCGGATAACCAAAAGTCCCGGATAATCAAGGTCCGGATAAGCGAGGTGTACAGTATAGTAAACTACATACTTTCCCATTATTACATTATACAGTGTTGAGTGCAGACCAGTTTGGGTCTTCATGCAATTTTTGTTCAGTATACATATACATATGTTCAGTTTAAATGAGAAAAAAGGACACCTACAGTTATCTGAAATATTCAGAATTATGAACAGGGTCGGGTCCAAAACTGTTCGGATGACTGACATCCGACTGTAAGACACATACAAGGTGTACACATCACATCATAATGTCTATGGCAAAGTTGATTCACAAAGCAGAAAAGCCAGAAACATGTTACTCAAAACTACCTATATTTCATTGGATACCTACTTACATATTAACCTCATGCCGAAGCTCCACACTCGTTTTTTTGAACATGGCTGGAGGTCGGTCATACATCGTAGAAGCCCTAAAAAGAAAACACCGATGAATAAACCGTAACACTGTAGCCAATGTAGTGTGCCGATGGCAAACCTGATGCCCCAGTTGTCTACTAGATCCTCTTTCATTGCTTTCGTTACACAGATGTTGTTAGTTGCTAGACGACCAAAACACTTCTCGTACCTTGTAACACAAACATTACTATTTCAATCTGCTGCTGAGTTGCACGAAAAATCTCTGAACACAACTACACAAAGACATCAAAAGTCCAGCCCAGGCAAATGTCAGCTGCAATAAAAGCCTTAAGAAAAAGTCTGCAGTCTAACTCTTCCTTGTTAAAGACAATTTTGCCTTTGCCGACATGAAAGATCCTATGACACATTCTCATCGTTTAGTGATCTTACAAGTCCCGTCTGTGTTTAACTATACAAATACTGTAATCACTAATGCATAAACTGGCAACTGGTAAATACCAATTTGTTGTTAGTCGCCATCTAAAAATAGTCTCCATTAGAAAGCCACATGATGCTGTCTTTCTACTAAATACCATTAATTACAGAAAGACATGGTGTATTTGAGTTGATAATCAGTGTAGAATATAAGGCAATTTTATTGGTCGCACATCGTGCTGTAGCCAAACATGTTCACCTGACATTTTAAATTTTGGGCATTCATTCTTATTTGATTTCACAAAATTTCTTGTAATTATCAACATCAACATGTAGTTCAATTTCTTTAATTGTTGCATCATATTCACTACTGTATGTGTTTGCTATCAAAATGTAAACATAAAATTTCGCTTGTTTGCTGTTGTTCTATTGCATTGATCATGATGACGACATGTTAGAGTAATGATATGAACAGTTAAAAGTTAAATGAAGGTTACAGTAATGACATGAACTGAACAAGAGATGAGCAAACTAAGTCTATTGCGCGGAGCCGATAGTAAGGAATCAGCAACACAAAGTCCAGACTACTGATGGAAGCAGCAGGCAAGATCAAATAAATAGTTTGTTGAACAATGTGTTTTTGATCAGCTTATTACGCTTTAATTACCCAATCATGTAGGTATGTCCAATCAAAGAAAAATTGTGGTTGGTCATAAACACCAGTTGGTTGGACAATGACCGATGACTGACCGTTATATTCTACTCTGGATAACACTACGATACAATTCAACAAACTACACTACAATATATTGAAACATAAATAACAATAATACTGCAACCACCAACTGGAAAACAGTCATTGGTTGATTAAAATCTTAATAACTATAAACTCTCAATGAGAGTAACCCCTATTCGCCTGTAATAACTCCCCAGGAGTATAGAAAGAACCTCTTATTTCGAACGTATACTAGGGCATTGGTGTTAGTTTGGTCCCGGGCATATACATGGTTGCAATACGCTGCCATTTGGCTATTCATTAACGAAACACTTAAAGACCGCTAAACAACAAACACCGATTTGCATGCAAGATCTGGTAGCCGTACAGCATCAGCAAATTAAACCAGAGTTGTTGGGCTGAAGCCTGTCAACAGCATCAGTGTCAGTAATTGCAACAAAGACGTGAGTATAGCAGTAACTTAAGCACTTTAACTCAACACTGACACCAGCTCATCAAACGCACACACACAAAGATGGATGTTCTGCAGACACTATTTCGCATACATATCCCGAGCGTACACATTGGGGGGTTTTAGGGCAGAAAGTTCTGACTTGTTGTATATAAGCATATAGACGACCATGGGCATTATTTCAGTATGGGCATATTACAAGTGTTTGCAGTCTAATTGTCATGTCTAATATTTACTGAAACATATTGTATTAGCAGGGACGTAGCCGCCAGTCCGGTTGGCCAGGTTTCAACCAAACCACTCTTCAATATTTGAACTTCATCAACGGATCATTCCCGGCAACTTCCGCAATGGGGTATAGCTGATTAAATAAATATTATTTAATCACTCTGAGACAGCCTCATATCAAGTGCCTGCAGACCCGCAGACTAAAACGCATACAGCTCGTAGATCTGTTCATTTGTTTTAGAATACCAGATAGTAAGTGAAACCAGATGGTGTTGCTTTTGTCACCTCCCTTTAATTACATGCCTCATCACCCTATGAACTTCTTGCTTCCTATCAGATCTTTCTGGAAGTCTAAGAATTACCGTGTGCTGTATCGTACTCTGTACAGATACAATGCATGAACTTTTTGCTTCCTAGGAGATCCTTCTGGGAGTCTAAGAATTTAAGTGCTGCATCATACTCTGCACAGGCCCAACACATGGTTTTATACATGGCCACCTCTTTACTAGGACGTCAATGATGCTCAAGACATTGTATTCTGTCACTTCATTACTATTTAACAAGAGAAAAATTATCTTTTTGTCTTTCTGCGCATGCACGTCTGTGCGTCAACCAGACCATTTCCAAACTGCTGGCTACGTCCCTGACTAATATGAACTGCTACTTACCACTTTGAAATAAACACAAGTGGATGATTTGGTTTCAGGGCCAGTTGAAGTATAGAATATCCATAATTATGCCAATCAATAGTCATGCGACTACCAGTCAGCAAACAGACCAGCCAAACAGCACTTAGAGTAGGAATGGCTGGTGGATTCTGCAAACAACAGATACTGTTAGAAAACTTTACATACATCTATCTGTACTGTACACATGTATGGACATTTGCACAAACAGGAACAGTTATGGTGGACACAACTGTTGAACATACATTCACATATCCTATATTCTTAATTTATTGCTTGCCCAACTTACATCATATCAATTGATCTTTTATTGACAACAACAAATCCAGAATATTGCCAAAAAAGGAATAAGCACATGCAAATCATTTATTGTGCCATTTGTGTGTGTGTGTGTGTGTGTGTGTGTGTGTGTGTGTGTGTGTGTGTGTGTGTGTGTGTGTGTGTGCATGCGTGCGTGTATGTGTGTGTGTGTGTGTGTGTGTGTGTGTGTGTGTGTGTGTGTGTGTGTGCGCACTTGTGTGTGTGTGTGTGTGTGTGTGTGTGTGTGTGTGTGTGTGTGTGTGTGTGTGTGTGTGTGTGTGTGTGTGTGTGTGTGTGTGCTCAACCAACCGGCCACACCAACAACTAACTACAACAAACCACAAGCTCCTGAAACAAAAAAGAAGGATACACCAATATTAGCTTACTTGTAGCAAAAAATGGCCGGGTTTTCTTGTTCGGAGTAGAAGCACCAATGGCAACTGCACGTGTTGATGCATTACTTTCAGTACATATCGCAGCAATGACGGCACGTACCATGCTACAAAATTAAAAAACAATTACTCGACATTCTAAATGCAACAAAGTGCTTCTGCAACACTCAGTCATTTCCCCATTAGTGCACTTTTTTTAGTAAGTGGTTAGTATTATTACATGGCATAACATCTCAATATTATTTAAATTTCAATAATTGATGTGGTACGTTCTGTTATAGCCGCGGTGTACTATGTAAGAATAGTAAAAATACTTTATTTTCAACCTGGGTCATCATCTTTGATCTGCTTGCTGTATATGTAAGTACAGTGTACAAAACAGTACATCTGGGTAGAACACATGCGAATAGGCTTGGTTATGTGGCTAGCATTGCTCAGCGTTGCCACTACACTTTAAGGAAAACCCTGAATTAACATTTAGGTCAACGACTCGGCATGTTTACACATTTAATAATTAGATGTAAAAAGTCTTCTATGGTTCCAATTTCGAAGTAGGCATACAGATTTCAATGTTGGAACAATGTCGCATAGGAAACGCATAAAAAACACGTGCATTTCAAACAAAAATAATTCCAAGTTTGAAATGGTTAGTGCTGTGTGCATAATTCGATGCAATGGGCCACTCTCACATACTGGTAAAGTATGTATGTATGACTGGTAAGGTACGTAAAGTATGTAACACCCAGTATCTGCATCTCAGGACGAGAGTCGCCAGACCTACTTTTGCTTGGCCAGTAAAGTCAATCGTACTTTGCTTTGACACAGTGACATACTTAGGCACACTGCTGGCTTCGAACTTTCAGACCAGGGAGCGCACGCAGAGCATAAACTCTAGTCTGGACCATAACGGTATTAAAATAATTTTGGAAATAGCCTTCTAAGCTAATCAGCGTCTTAGAAACAGATTGTCAGTTGTAAATTCTGATTGGTTTAGAAGTGCATGCCAGAGGCACTAATTGCATGCCAGAGCAGTGAACAAAGACTCCGGTGCACGCCGGCATCTTAGTTTTAGTTTCAGCTTCAGTTCTTCAATCTTTTCAAGCTTGCGGTGACAGGACTTGCACAGCAGTGTCGCAACCATCGCCTTTGACAACTGGTCGAGCTGTAGTCTTGCTAGTCGAGCGGTTAGACTAGATAGCATTCTGTCAAAGAATCAAAGAGTCGTCGTTTCATGCCGTCCACCAAAACATTACGACAAACACAGTAGAAAACTCTTCTTCGTTCGTGAGATCTCATGGCATTTACAAATATGTTTGCATAATGCAAAAGCATGGTGTCTTTCCATCTAATTATTGAACTAGGTAAAACAACCCTATGCTGTTAGACTACTGTTAAGCATCGCTTTTTATAAGTACTTCCGAAATCATTTTAGTATCGTTTTGGTCCAGACTAGAATTCGTGTGCTTTGCATGCTCTCTGGTCTAGAAGTTCAAGACTAGAAGACTAATGGGGTACCAAAGCATTCACATGGCACCCTTGGCACCAGATGAGCGCCGTTGGCACGTTAAGCCAAATTAATACCAAATCATTGCTTGATATTCAAGTCAAGAAAACAATGTAGTCTTGCATTGTCTAACCGTCACGTCATAAATGTCAGACAGTATCCGACCTTGCAGTATTCGTGGCGATTCTCCGAGTGTCAATATTCTAACGAGACCGCTACTGTGCTCTCTCAATTGCTCCAGTGGCTTCGACCCTATTAGAGACCACACAATAATGTGTACGGTAAACTACAGACAGACAAACAGACAAACACACAGAAAAATACAGACAGACAACCAAAGCATACAGCCACACACAAACAACAATTAGGTTTATGATATAGAGTGCTGTCACCATCACGGTTTTTCTGTGTATAGTGATGACCTCTTGCTGCAAATCAACAAGTCTGCATGGCTACAAAGTGGGAAACGTCACTGTAGGAGCGGTAGCCTATACTGATGACATTTGCCTCGCACAAGAGCATCATTGAGACAGTCAGAGGTGGCGGAGCTGGGGCTAAGTGGGCTAAGGGGGCTTGGTCACACTCAACTTTGAGTACCTCAAATTATTTGTAAGCAAACAGTACTTTCGTATTTCATGTACTCTGATGTCCTTCATGCCCCGCTCCAACTTGTAAGTCCATCTGTCGCCCTTGGCACTATATTGCTCAAGATGTGTGGAATTATGCTGTATGTTCTATGTCAAGACACTCTGTAGCAGACTTGGCCTTTTTGGGTTTTAGAACTTCCTTGTAAGAAATAAAGAATTGACGCTGTTATTCTCTGTAGATTAACACCAATATGTTTAGGTAGTAGGATATGTAGTTGTGTGTGTGTGTGTGTGTGTGTGTGTGTGTGCGTGCGTGCGTGTGTGTGTGTGTGTGTGTGTGTGTGTGTGTGTGTGTGTGTGTGTGTGTGTGTGTGTGTGTGTGTGTGTGTGTGTGTGTGTGTGTGTGTGTGTGTGTGTGTGTGTGTGTGTGTTACTCTGCATGTACTTGACCAGATTTCTGTGTACGACAAGAACAGTAACAAACAACAATAACTAATAAAAATAATAACAACAATAACAAACAACAATAACAACAATAATAACAACAATAACAATAACAACAATATCACAAAACAAACGACAAAAACCATCAAGCTAGCTACAGCCACAACAATAATAGTCAGCAATAAGGTAACACACCCTACCTCCGTACCCTACAACATCCACAGAAAATCCGCCATCAGCCAACGACAAGGCATGGTATTGCATACGGGGACTTCGTCCGACATCGCCGAGAACAACAACGCAAACTCCGCTCCTATTCCTTACCGCTCGCCATGAAAGCACGTACCATAATAAAATCGCAACCAGGAAACCGATTGCTAGAGTGATAGCAATAATTGCCATACAAACAAAATGCCCGGATAATGTTGCCTCGCTGTCCAGGAAGTGCCCACCAGTCATATTGAATGCGCAGTAGCAATTTTAGATAGAACGAATAATCAACTATCCCCAACCCTAAGCTACACGTTACGTCTAGTGATAGAAAGCCGTCATATAGAGCCGTCATATATAGCTAGATTTACTGATGTAGAAAACGTTCTCTCGAAACTAGACTGTATCGTCTAGATACTCTAGTTGACTACGCAGTCTAACACAACTCAACAAAACTGCTAGTGGTACTGTACACGTATTCTACGGCTACAGGAGTTCAGTCAGGAAACCAACATGTTCCGGATACCGACCATTCTAACAGCGACACAAATGAAGGTGCTGAAATGTCTACCAGTATAAGACTTCAAACGCAGCCATTAGTTCACTATTAGAAGCAATATCCGCCACAACATTCTTCCGTCCCCACAGAGGAGTTAGCACTGGTTTTGTCATAAGAAAGCAACAGGCAGTCCGGTTTCCAATCAATCTTAGGTACAAGACAATCTGCCAGACTTGGTCAACGTGGAGGTTTTATCCGAAGTTGCTCAGACGTTTCAGTCTTTGTTTTGCACGAGGTCAGTCAATTGTCTGCTCAAAGACCATCCATATTGGATAACTATTTGGGAGTTACTGAAGTAAACCTCAGCACGATGCCAACCACTGACATTCCATCCGAAAAAGTTTGGAACATGATCGTCTGCTGGATTAACAAACAAGGTGAAGGAGCAACACTGCACGAGTTGTTGGAGGTGATGTAGTTTATTGGATTGTTAGGAGCTCTCAAGTTGAGACTAGATCAGACGGTGGAGGATGTTTTGTGAATGAGTTGATATTAATTGTTTGTAATGTAGCATCTCTTATCTGTATCATGTGAGTCAACCTTGTTTGGTGTTCTATTATGTTTAGACATATAGTTAGTATTGAAAGTCTGATCCACAGCTCAGTCTTGTTGATGGGGCTGCCCAATAAAGTCGAAGGTTTGTTAGCCAATCCCTTCCAAACAGAGTAGGGGCTACGTCATCCTTCACTATAATCAATAGTAATCTTGCCTTTTGTTCTTGATATTCTACACATACTTTGACCTTTCCAACTGTTTCAATTTCGTGCACTTCAGGTAAATGTTTGTAGTTTCACGTTTGTCTTGTGGATTGGAGTCTCCTTGAAATTCGACTTGAATTCCTTGAGTGATATCAGTAGCAAAGTAGCGATTCCGATTAGACACAACACGTGCTTACTTGTTACACACCTAAGTCCCGGATATCATGTACCCGTGCGTACTACTCACTATGCCTCCCCTTTTCAAGCTAAGGATCTAGTTTCTGGGGAGGGCGACTACTCTACCAGAGCGCAAAACAGTTACTCCAGTACTTGCAATTGGCACCGTTGTATTGCTGGATTGTTCGCAGGACAGTGCTAGCTAGTCTAGGACTGTCTTGCTGCCGAGTCTCCTGTAGTCCCACGCTGGTGGTTCCTCGGATTGCTCTTGTGGCTCAGGCTCACGAGAAACTTCTTCAGTCGGTTGGTTTTCAAAATCGCGCAAAGAGATTGGATCTAGACTTCGTCGATTGCGGCGTCTAGTATGTGTAGGCGTTTTACTAAGTACGATCGATTGCTTGAGCTCGAGATTACTGATCCGAATAGCTTCTGGTCAGGAATCCATACTCCTCTACCTGGAGACAACTGAGTTAACTCTCTACCCTTGTGGTGTCGGTCAAACGATTGTTTCATTTTCTCTTTCCTCTTTCGTTCCCAATCTGTCAGTGATGGTAGGTCTGGTAGTTTGGGTAGTATTAGCTCTTTCTCAACCATAAGAATGTTTGTTCAAATCTTTCTGGCCATCATCAACAAAGTGTGTGTTTGTGTGTGTGTGTGTGTGTGTGTGTGTGTGTGTGTGTGTGTGTGTGTGTGTGTGTGTGTTTGTGTGTGTGTGTGTGTGTGTGTGTGTGTGTGTGTGTGTGTGTGTGTGTTTGTGTGTGTGTGTGTGTGTGTGTGTGTGTGTGTGTGTGTGTGTGTGTGTGTGTCCGTGCGCGCGGCGCACTCGCCATTTGCAGCCCGGACGCTTAGCGCACTTGGCGGTAAAGGTGAATTCAATTTTGTGTAATTGTATTTAATAAATTTACCTTAGCTGATTGAACATCACGTCATTTGACGAAACGTTGCAACACTAAACAATAGTCGAACACATAGAGATTATAACAAGAGGTAAATAACAAAACGTAGATACGGTACAGCATTTGCAAATGCATACCGTAAGTTCTATTGACTAAATTGAGAACACAAAGATTTTATCAATACGTTTGCATTTTAGATATTTCTGCAAGCACATTTAATCTCACAATACCTATAAATAACAGTCTCTATCATATCTCAGCAGCCACGGCCATAAAACAGCGCAACTCTAGTAACCTTGAGCAATCAGTTTCTTACTTAGTCTGTCAGTATACACACAAATCTTTCTCAGATTCAAGAATCGAAACCACCTCAGAGAAGGTGGGCCGAGCTGTCGGTTCAGCCTCCCAGCATTGTTTCATCAAAGAGATCTGCCCTTTCGGCCAGACTTTATTAATAATCGGTCGCCTGCCGGCAATCACAGAATCTTTAAAATCGATAATCGAAACGACGCTGTCTTCATTATACGGGACTTTTCTCGACCATATTTCCCACAATACAATTCCAAAACTACGAGAGAAAAAAATGTGTATTATTAAATATCGTTGTGTGGCAACATGTTTGAGTTGGTTGCAAAACATTGTTTCCAAAAATGGAACGGACATTAAGTGGATCCCCGCGGTGTATTATAGTGGCAGCCGCGAATGGGTCGGGATTAGGGTAGGTTAGGATTAAGATTAGGGTTACAGTTCAAATATACCAATACCTGTCACTGGAAACAGGTTGTGTGTGTGTGTGTGTGTGTGTGTGTGTGTGTGTGTGTGTGTGTGTGTGTGTGTGTCGGATGTGACATGTCGGCGGCCAAAGTAATCTATGTTGTGTAGCTGTTTGCCTCCTTCCGACTACATGCAACTTCCACTCAAGAGACCCATTAGATGCCCGATTTAGATATATACCGATGAGAACGAGAAATAAGGCACACGGAGGGCATTGCAGGAGAGGATCATTTTGACCGCGAGGCACAGGATGTCGGCTAGATGGCGTCACTCAAACTCGATCCTTTCCTGATCAACTGCAGAAGTCTTCCAAGCCTGCTTCTTATGCACAGAGAGCAGCGGCAGAAGTTTTATTATCTACAGACCTTGGACTTTGCCGTTTCGCATCCCTTACTGGGAGAACGTGCCCATTTTAAGGCATCGAGGCAGCAGAAGGAGGAGGAGAAGAAGGAGAAGAAGCAGGAGAAGAAGCAGAAGGAGGAAGTGATGGAGGATGTGTGTCCCTAATTGTGCGTGTGTGCACTTGTGTGTGTGTGTGTGTGTGTGTGTGTGTGTGTGTGTGTGTGTGTGTGTGTGTGTGTGTGTGTGTGTGTGTGTGTGTGTGTGTGTGTGTGTGTGTGTGTGTGTGTGTGTGTGTGTTTAGACGGATAATATGAATCGTCATTAGCACGGTTCAAAGAACAGGTGAGTCGGTACCATATAACGAGACCTGGTGTCATGGAATATTGACTTGTCACAACTTGTAATAACCACACTTCCTGGCCAAAAGTTCTGCCATAATGTGTATGTATTAGCGGAATTTCAGATTCCATGTGTTCCGTGTGGTGTGTGTGTGTGTGTGTGTGTGTGTGTGTGTGTGTGTGTGTGTGTGTGTGTGTGTGTGTGTGTGTGTGTGTTTGTGTGTGTGTGTGTGTGTGTGTGTGTGTGTGTGTGTGTGTGTGTGTGTGTGTGTGTGTGTGTGTGTGTGTGTGTGTGTGTGTGTGTGGTGCGACAGCTCAGTTGGTTAGAGAGTGACTTTACGGAGTGTTTACATCCGGGACCTTAAAGGATTACAAGTTCAAGTCACAGTGATGGCGAGCTATGGCATAATTTCCTTAAGCAAAAAATCAACACACATTTGCTTTCCTTGACTCAGGAGTATAAATGAGTACCTGGTCATTGACTGGGGTCCTAAGCAGTCGTCGTCTGGGACGTGGCATCAGCCACTGAGATTCTAGCGAGATTTCAAGTGCTTTCAGCACAGTTAGACTTACAATTCGGTGCTCCTGCAAATCCCTGGCCCGTCTCCAAAAGTTTGCTAGCGCAGGCCCAGAGTTTCTTGAGTAGCGCACATGGCCCAGCTTAACAGCTGAAAGCGTGACCTCTGAGAGGCAGCTCATAACATTTAGGATTTTAGGATTTAGGTGTGTGTGTGCGCCCGCGCGCACGCGCGCGCGCGTGTGTGTGAATGCTCTCTTGCATGTGTGATAGTTAGAGTAAGGTTTACGGCGGTTTTTCATTACTAATTTTGGCTGCCAAAATTGAACCACCGTTCCATTTTTATGACCCGGTTCGAAATAGTATATAATTCACCTGTAGACATCTACTGGCGTGCCATAGTCGTCACCGCGGAAAACTTCGGGAGCAGTCCACTGGCGAGTTCCTATGGCAGTAGTAAGTTCGTACTCTGGTTCCAGTAGAGGTTGAGATAAGGAAAGAGGACCGCACCCTCGTACAGCAGTCTGAAGACATCTTTCAGTCTTGACTAAGCGCGCACTCCCAAAATCTGCCACCTTCACCACATATCTGTTGCTCACCAAACAATTTCCACTCTTCAAGTCCCGATGGATTCTCGGCGGTTTCAGATTGTGGAGAAACTCCATGCCTCTCGCCACGTCGAGTGCAAACGACAGTTTCGACGTTGTCTCGATGATGTAATCGAAATTTCTTAACATGGAATGAAGGGATCCTCTCGGCATGTACTCGATGACAAGAAATTGACTTCCGTCGTCGCGAAATGTGCCTCTCCCTATGAACATGACGATGTTTCGATGCCTGATGGATCTCATCACCTCGATTTCTCTCTCGAATTCCAACTCATTTCTCTCGATTCTCTGTAGTTCTTGCAATCGCTTAACAGCGACCGTCATTTCTCTGTATTCTGCTCGGTACACCTCGCCAAACCCTCCGGGAGAGTCTTGGTCTATACGATCGTGCATGACAAGCTCAAAAGGGTCGACGACCCAAGCGTTTGTGAGATCATCGAGTTCTTGTTCTTTGCGCTCGATATTTCGTTTCTGTTCTCTTTGAGCAGAACACAGTCTCACCACAGCCACAACCATCAACAGAATCACAGCGACACCAGCAATTGCACTTGAACCCGCAATATAGTACGTGGCCATGGCGCACTGTCCTTTGTCATTTTTTGTAAAGCCAAAATTGCATTCGCAGTACGCTTGCGGTCCAGGCAAGACACCCCGGCACGATCCGTACCCGCAGTGATGATCCACGCAGACGCTGCATTCCGATATTTCCCTCTTGCCGACGCTATCGGTCGTCAACCCCAACGGACAGGGGGTGCAATTTGGCGAAGAAGAAATTTCAGAGAATGTTCCGATGGAACACGCCTGGCATGGTGACGAGGGAAAGTCCCTACTGAAATGCCCTTTGGGACAACCCAATCTCATAAAAGAAAACCCACCTGCTGGAGGAATATTTTCTAATCCAGGATTTTTTTTCACACTGCCTCCCAATGCTATCAGAGTGCCTTTTCTAATGATAAACGACGGGTAGAGTTCTTGATTTCGGGGCAACGTCTGATCTGATAGCTTCATCCATTTTCCATTATCGACACTAAATGCCCACACTCCTTTCATATCTTCCGTCACGAACTCGCAGTAACCTCCGTCGCCTCGTGGAAATACGTACTCACCGGCATTGGTCTCGATCTTGGATGCGGCGGTCACCGATGAGCAGCCGGCTGTTAGAATGATGTGTCGTCCGTAAGTCGCCATGAAGTGATAGCAGCGGTTTCCTGGCGTTCGTACACCGACGACCGTCACGTCTTTCCAAATGTTATCTCCAAATTTGTACTCCCAGAACGTTCTGTTACATGCTATTTTGTTGTTGTGGTCTGTGCGATTAACTGATCCGCCATAAACAAACATTCTAGAGTCGAAGACCGTTGCGGCGTGACCGAAAACGGGCAACGGTAAACCACCCGATCTCCAAAGAGGTCGGACGGCGGTCCAGGTGAAGAGTGTTCCATTCGAGTTGACGTTAAGCCTCCACAAATCTGCAAGAGAAAAACGTCTGTAGCCGTGTCCATATATTGTACCCCCAAATAGAATCATCTCTAATTCATTTCTCTTCACCAGAGTGTGATACCTTCGTCCTATGGGCGCCACCGTCGCATTTTCGGGTTTATAAGACCGCCATTCATCAAATTTTAGAAAATAAGCAAAAGTGGTATTGCTGCATTCCGGTATTTTAGTGGTATTACCGAAAGTCGAGCACCAACAAGTGTAGTAACATCCGCCGAAGACAATAAAGATCGATTCAGAAAGGACAACTCCCTTGGCGCCAACGGGTGCCATTTTTGTCGGAAACTGAAAACAAGAAGACCATCTCATCGTTGTAACATTTAAAACCCACATGTCGTTTAATCCTAAGAAAGTGCTGAAATGTCCACCAGTAACACCCCCAAACGCAGCAATTAGTTCACCATTAGAAGCAATATCCGCGACAATATTCTTTCTTCCCCACAAAGGAGTTAACACGGGTTTTGTCATAAGAAACCAACAAGCAGTCCGGTTGGAGATCAATCTGAGGTACCAGACGTCGTCAGTTGGCATGGCTAGAGAACCCGCCCGTCCCCCAAAGATAGCGATTGCCGACCCAAAAACCGCAACGGCAGGTGATAATATATGGGGCAGTTTCTCGTTGAAAGTAATCTGTAGAATTTCAAACCAATATTCTTGTATTAGATTGTATGCAATAATTGGCTGTTGACAACAGAACACCAACATCGCTTCTGGATTGTCGACAAATACACCTGTAAGTCCTGAATGGATTTTGTACTGATCCTGAAGAGAAGACGAGATCTCGTTCCAGAAATTGGAAGTCACGTTGTAAGCTAAAAGATTGCGAAGACTTTCTCCTTGGCTCGAGTCGTCGTTTTCGCCACCGTAGATATACATCATGGTGTTCTCAAATGCTGATATGGCCAGGTGATCGTATCTGGGTTGAGGCCACGTTTCACACTTTGTTTGACCCTTGTTTGCGACGCGTTCTGTCCAACGATATAAGACTCCCTCTTCAACACATTGCAACTCCCAAAGATCTCCTAAAATGGTTTTTTCTTTTGAATTCGAAGTAGTACTGACAATTCCCCCAAACACCAACATTGATTCTTGACATTTGCACCTTCCGGAGGAATCCCTAACGGCGACAGCAGAATGTGACCGTCGAGGTAAAGGCTCTAAGGAATCTTCAACAAACTGTACTTGTCTCCAAGAATAGCTACCAATCTCAAATAGCCATGCTTGACCATTCAGGCAGTAGATCATCACAATTTCTTTACAGAGACTAATCATTGTGTAGTTTTGCTTTGCTGACAGGCAGTTGTGCCTTGGAACGTTATCACTGAAAGACGGTCGCCACGAGTTGTGATGAACGTTGTAGATCCAGGTCCTGTGAGCGTGGCGGCTGTATTGTCCACCAGTGAGAACGACTGCGTCGTCTGTAAACCCGTTGTGAACAATTTTTATCGCCTCCGCTCTCGCTCCGTATCTGGGAGAAGGCCAGCTGTTGTTCCAAGTTTCAAGCGAAGTCCACGTGTTGTAGGACGATGATGAAGAAAATGAGTCCGACACCTGATGAGAAGAGGATTTACAAGAGAATACGGTAACATTGACCGTCCCTGGGCAATTGACAAGTAAGAAAGCTACAGAAATTATTTTTTCGGCCATTTTGTAATAATTAAGCGCAAATGTTGATGTTCATCAACCGTCGAGATTATATATAGAGACTGATCATTGACATCTTTTCGCTCAGCAGTGTGAATGTCGTCATTGCACTGCGCAAAAACGTCTTTCGAGAGTTTGACATCAATTCAGAAACTTAGTTCTTAGTCACACACTTGGTGTCACTCTCACACGTTCTACCAATAATAATAGAGGTGTGTACATACTCCCATCGCGTAATCTATCCTTTCTATATTATTTTCTACTGACATGATAAAGTTATAAATAATAAACCAACGCATAGAATTTCATCGTTGCATGTGTTGTTATCCAAGACGTGAAAAGTTGGGAACAGTAACGCCGGGCGTAGACCAACGACCGACCAACGACAGGTGTTAGTGTAAGATTGTTATCAATAGTATTTTATCACCGCACTTTACAACTGCACCTGTCAGTCTACTCTCCGTTCACTCTCATTTCAGACTTAGTAATATCGCCATGACTCTGGTATATTTCCAATAGCACAGCCAGTCTTGTAAACTAGGCCTTTACGTGAGGCTAAGAATTCTGCATACAACGTCTTTGGTATATTAGCATGTGCTAAACTGTCACGAGAGCGGATGCTGCCATATTTAGGGCTGTAAAAATCAAATTCTTAAAATTAATTTTAGTTAATTAATTAATTAATTAAAGAATATTTTAATCTTTGAAAATAAAGCATGCCAAGTTTCAAAAATTAAAACGTCAAAAAACCGCAGCAAATCTGGAATCCAAATTTGGCCATTTTATACTCTTGAACGATTTCGACTAACAGAATGCACATTAGTATAGTAGTGTACACATAACTTGTACACTTAGTTCGTTTGTACACGCAACAGTAGGTACACATAATCTCTCACGATCCTAACGCTAATGAAGGCCCACTGCAAGGTCGGTCCCTCTGATGGAGCCCTTCCTTTCTAATTAGAAGCCCAGATTCATAGTTTATTGTCTTCGGCGTGACTTCTGTAGCTGGGCAGATGTCATCTTCAAAAGTCAGCTACATTACAACGAGTAAAACACTCAGAATGACTGCCTAGACGAGAACCAACTTGCTGATGGCTGACCTTCACTATCACCGTCAAGTTATCAATATGTATCATAAAGTTGCCGTCAACAGTGGGAGATGTTCTTACACGCTACTCTGATGGTTTCCATGTACAAAAAAATTACGATTTCGCTACGAGAGAACTCTGCCTCCGCAGAAAAACTTTCACTTCCCTTGTTCTCGATATAACCGTTGTCGTCAACGTCCCTTCTTTTAGTAAACTCAAATTCGTGATGATGGAACGCCAAGAAAATCGGCGTTTGCGCTTATTATTTCCGGTAGTTGAATTCAGCTGTAGAAGCAGAATCCCCTTATAACCAAACAGAAGTCAGAAATGACCCCTTTTTACGACTCGGGGCCTTTTTTGCCGGTTTTTTGCATTTCTAGCGTTAGCGTGTACTCTGGAAAGATATCCGACTGACTAGTTATCAGTCTTTTGCATTTCTACAAATTTCTCAAATTCTAGTGGTCAACGTAGAATCGTCATTTTTGTTTTGAATTTCTTCGTTTTCGTTGCCAAGGAGACGTGTGTGGTTGCAAAAAAATAAAGCTTGACCATTCATCATGGCAATGATCGACTGACTAGACTACAGACCAAGTTGCAGATCAGTGAAAGATTTTCTTGCATTTTGGTAGATTTTTACCACTACTGCATTAACATAACATGTATGTACCTTAAACCACTTGTTAAACCAGCTTTGGCGTTAGTGGAAACGCACTCTAACTGTTGTAATAACACACCTTGTTATGTCAACAACACAAGACTAAGCTAAGCTGTATACAATTAGTTACTGTTGCCGTTTACTAAGAAAACAATATATATATATATATATATATATATATATATATATATATATATCAGTCTAGCTGATGTAGAACTAATGGGCAAGAGAAAAATTGGCTAGTAGTCGAGGGTTTAGCACTTTAGTGCCTTTTTGATAATCTCGAGCTAAAAGGTGCAGTTAGTACGACCCCGGAAACAGAACTGCGAGCCTATGCGTAGATGTTCTGCTCGGTTTCAATGCATATCTAGATAAAATAGTGTTACTAGACAAGCCAGTCTCGCCTGCCGCCTCTCCCTTGCTGCTTTTCGCATGTGCCTCTCTCTTCCCTCCAGACTGAGAGTGACATTAATTATATCATGTATACTGTACAGTTAGCCAATTCAAGAGTGAATCTGAAACAATGCTCTTCCTCTATCGAGCTCTATTAGTAGGCTTTTCTACTTTCAAAGAAGTCAGTTATCAGCATCACATTTGAGCGTTATCTTTACACTAGATAAAGTATACATTCGAAGATTCGATTAGTGATCCGGTGTATCTCAACCTGTGACGTTATGGTTGCTCTATGGCTGCTAATGTTCGTCATGTGCGTCAGAGGCTGGGAGCGCGAGACATATTCTTCTACATCTGAAAGTCAGTCGCTTTCGGACGCTTTTGATTCATCAACTTTCAATACATGGACGGAATTCGACGGTTGGAGAAACAGTTGGCCATCTTCAATGCACAACGCCATAGCATCGCCTATAGAAATCGTTCGCAATGGAGTTCAATACGAAGCGGCCATACTGCATGGAAGAGTCCCAGATAAAGATCCTGACATGTTATGGATCTACGACGTCCGGCGCAACGCTTGGCAACCCGTCAACGCAGAGGCTCCGCGACAAAACTGTCTTTCGCAAAAAGAAACGTTCAGAATGATAAGCCTTTGTAACCAAGTCGTTTTGACTTATTGCTCGAACCACGTGATCTGGGCATTCAACGTCAGCAACAACTCCTGGACGCGATTGCGTTTCGTTGACCAATCCATGCAGCCTCCAATTCGACAAGCATTCTCGGCCGTGACCGTTTCCAACCCGTCGATCGACTGCAAGTGCAAAGAATCAATATTAATATTTGGCGGGAAATCTCCAACTACCAACACAATACTTGGAGATCTATGGGAGCTCCAATGCGCAACAACTCTATACTCGTGGAGACAACGAACAGACAACATAAGTAATTACGGCATCGGCCACGGACCGAGATACGATCATGTGGCCATTTCAGCATTTCACAACACAATGATGTACATCTATGGCGGTTATTTCGTCGACTCGACAAACATTCTTCAGTTCAACAATTATCTCTTAATGTACAACGTGTCGTCCAACGCGTGGAACGAAACGCATTCGCCTTTCAAGTCCGACATCCACCGTGGCGTCTTTCTAAACATTCCCTTCTCTATGTTAATGTTTTTTGGTCATAAAGAAATCACCGCATACGGATTGATAGAGAAACGTTGGTTTCCGATTCGAGAACTTGCTTTTAACGTTAGAACGGTTGATATAGAGCGTGCAGCAGTCGTCGCATTTGAATCAAAAATTTTGGTTTTCGGACGACATTCACTTGCTCGTACTTTCAATGTATGGCATCTGCAGATGATTGGAAACGATGGCATTACTTGTTGGCATCTTTTGCCAAAGCCGGCGCGCACACCACTAGAGAGAAAGAGCCTTGTGGCGACTACGGCTTCTAACGGTGAACTTATTGTGGCGTTTAGTGGCACGTCTGACGCTTTTTCTTGGTCGAAAGAAATGTGGGTGTTGAACGTGACGACGACGAGGTGGTCGTTGCGTTTTCCGTTTCCCGAGGAAGTCGCACCTATAGGCATCAAGGGCGTCGTGCTTTTGGAAACCAAGCTTTTTATGTTTGGAGGTTGCTATGACAATTTATCTGGGAACAAAGATTTGATTAATATTAATAGCAGTGGAAATAAACCGGTTTGCAGTAGTTCGACTTATTTGTATTCTATTGATCCCAACGAATGGATAATTTATAATTTCCAGAAACGAGGAAGGAGACCGACAGGTCGAAGATTTCACTCTCTGGTGAAGAGAAACGAAACAACAATGGTTCTTTTCGGAGGGGTAACGTATGGTAACCATGGTAACCATTACATTTTCGACGACTTATGGATGTTTGTCAGCGATCTGTCTGGCCTGGAGACAGGATGGACAAAACTCGAGAGCAAACAACCTGATGGTTTGTCACTAGCCATTTTTGGTCACTCTGCTGCAGTTGTGGACTCTTCAATGTTTGTCTACGGAGGACTCTTCTACCTCAATTATTCCGGGAGTGAATTGCATTGCAAAAGTTTATTCTGGGAGTACCTATTTGTAGAAAACGTTTGGAATAATGTGAGTGCCGCTAGTTGGATCACTCCAGGAAATCGATGCTTTCACTCTATGGTGGCTTATGGGACACACGTCATTCTAACAGGTGGTTGTCGTTCACTTTCACTAATCAACTTCTCTCAAAGAATGGATCTAGATGGTGCTGATTACTGTAGGTTTGAGACGAAATATCTAAGTAGAGTATGGGCGTTTAATATCAACAGCTTAAAATGGATTGTACTAACCGAAGAGATATTTCCTATTTTTCAATCATTTCATTTGACTGTGATAATCAGGAATGACAATCTGATAGCTCTGGGAGGCAGTTCAAACTACTTGACGTACTCGAGGAATACTGAAAGAGAAGCTGGTTTTTTAATATTGAAACTTGCCTGTCCGAAAGGTCGCCATAGTGAAAATTTTCCAATCTCTTCGTGTAAACCGTGTCCGATTGGGACGTACTCTGAAGATCCTCTACGAAACTGTACAGTCTGTCCGGTGGGATTGAAAACTCTCAATGCCAGCAGTAGAGATAAATCGGAATGTGAGGTTTGCAAGAGTGGACATTGCGGATTCGGAACGTGTGAGGTGGTTCTGCCCGGTCCGAAATCGTTTTGCGACTGCGAGTTCGGATATGAAAAGAACGAGACCGGGCAATGCGCCACGGCTGCTTATTACATAGCTGGATCCAGCACGATTGCAGCCGGTGTTCTCTTTATTTGTGCAATAGTCGTGGCAGTGATCGCCATCGCCGTGAGGTTTTGCTCCGCTCAGAAACGACACAAACAGGTCATGGAACGAAGAAACCAGGAACTCGACGACCTGACGAGTGTGTGGATTGTCGACTCTCGCGAGCTGATTCTACAGGAAAGAATCGACGGGGACTCCCCGGGAGGATTCGGAGAGGTATACAAAGCCGAGTATAGAGAAATGACGGTGGCGGTTAAGCGCCTACAAGAGTTACAGAGACTAGAAAGAATGGAATTAGAATTCGAAAGGGAAATCGAGGTGATGAGATCGATCAGACATCCTAACATTGTCATGTTCTTAGGTGGAGGAAGGTCACGTGATGATCAGTGCCCGTTTCTCGTTGTCGAGTACATGCAGAGAGGATCACTTAACTCGATGTTACGAAACGTGGAAAACGAAATTGATGAGAGGATGAGGATATCGTTTGCGCTGGATATAGCACGAGGTATGGAGTTTCTTCACAATCTTAGCCCGCCGAGAATCCATCGTGATTTGAAGAGCGGAAATTGTCTGTTAAGTAACAGATATGTTGTCAAGGTTGCAGATTTTGGGAGCGCTCGTCTAGTTAAGGTAAAATATATAATGTTAAATGTTTACTCTTTTTCAATATATATATATATATATATATATATATATATATATATATATATAAATGTGTGTGTGTGTGTGTGTGTGTGTGTGTGCGTGTGTGTGTGTGTGTGTGTGTGTGTGTGTGTGTGTGTGTGTGTGTGTGTGTGTGTGTGTGTACATAAATGCAACATTTTTTATTTAATATATTGTATTAAATACTATTTTTATACCTTATTTATATTTTTGTATTGTCAAGCTGACGTAAAATTTTGTTTCTTATTAAGATAAAAGAGAGCACTAAAACCTGGATTTTACTGCCCCCTGATGTACGTACAGTGACACATTACGATCACGTACCGGCAGACGCCATGCAAGTCCCAAGATGTCATCACAAATTGATGCAACGAGGCTGCATATATACGCTAGTCCGATGATATCTTGCATTTCTTATCCTGATTTCATGTCGATTGAGCAATAAGCCCACTTAATTAACTAAACGATTTCCAGACGTTTTCATGCATTTATTGATTCCTTTTCCATCTACGTGCAATGAATTCTGAACTAAGTGTTAGCGTTACTCAACATGCATGAGATTTCGATGTGTCAAAATATCCGAAAGAATTGATCTGGAGTTGAAGACAAAGAAATAAAAATGTTAGTAAAATAAATTAGACTTTGCACACAATTCTGAATTTCTTGCTTTGGGAAGCAGAAGATTTTTACGTCAATCTTATATAGCAATTCACATAAAAATATTAATTATATATATTTTATATTTAATTAATTTTTTAAGACAAATTTACAATTTTAAGTTATTGTAATACATATAAAATAATACATTTTAATGTTATATTGTTCCATCTTAAGACGGAAAGAAGTTGTCAAAGGGCAGTACGAGGTTGTGGTCCACTTTCCCTCACTCAACCCTTGCTAGAACCGGAGTACGAACTCACTACCGCGATTGGTACTCGTCAGTGGACCGCTCCCGAAGTGTTTCAGGGCGAAGACTATGGGACTCCAGTAGATGTGTACAGGTACCATAAATCTATTATAATTAAATAGATGTGTTCCGTGTGTTGTCACCGAGTGGTCTCTATACTGTGTAGCTTTGGAATAGTGTTGTGGGAAATATGGTCCAGAGAAGTCCCGTATAACAACCAAGGCCCGGTCTCGATTGTCGACTTCAAGGACTTGGTGATTGCCGGAAGCAGACCAGCTATCGATGATCAGTGGCTTGAGAAACACAAATCTTTAATGAAACGATGCTGGAAGACAGAGCCAGCAGATCGACCCACTTTTTCTGAAGTGGTCGCCGTTTTGAAAACTGAGTAACTTCAAGGCATTTCTAGTTTTAAAATTTATTTTCTCTAGTGCTACGTACCTTTCAACGCAAAATAATCTCAAGACTCATCAATACTCATCAATATTAATGTCATTCTCTAGTCAGTAAATTTAAATATCAGTGAGCTACACAACTATGGCTAGATACGCACACCTGACTATAGCAACAGACCAGGAATACACCAAGTTTGTGAAAAGCATCTGTTGTTTCTTGTCTTCTACCATTCGCTCGATTTCGGATTAATCCGGATGTAACCGTTCTCATCAATGTCCGGCGTTTCGTAAATGGATTCGAAGAAATCGGTGTCAGGAGTGGGATCGTAAAACCTATAAATTATTTGAAAACGACGAAATAAATAACAGTATAAAAACACTTGCTGACTTTTCGTTTCGTGGGGATCCGCTCGTACCATGATGATGTGGGCGTGACGTATAAGGCTCGTTTATTAGTCGAATATTTGTCGGACTGGAGAGTTTGTCAGTGGCTCTGTAGAAATCTTTGTGCCTAAAATGAAACACAGTTTATTACCTGAGTTTATTAACAATCTAATAAGGTCACGTGTCGCGTACCTTTGATATGTGGCGCTGTCCTGTTGGTGCATCCGGGCCTCTGGTAAGATGGGAGACATTGTAACATAACCCGTTTCGCTATCATCGTCGTCTGTGTTCGGTTTTCCTTCGTGCGAGCTGTGAAATGGCAATACTTAAGAAAGATTAATGAGCATGTGCAATAAAATATATAGACATTGTGTAGAGA